>NC_079456.1:19677382-19889882 GCF_903798145.1 Danio aesculapii | reverse complement strand
TTGGGTCATTGTTCTACTTAAACATCCCAGGAGTAACTTCTGCCTTCTTGCCTCTGATTCCTGAACATTATTCTTAAGAATCTGCTGATACTGGGTGGAATCCATGCCACCATTATCTCTGACAAGGTTTACAGTACCTTTGCTGGGCACACATGCCCACAGCATGATGGAGCCCCCACCATATTTTATCATGAACTCTTCATGCCCATTTACTGTTCTAAATTCACTATAGCTTCACATGGTTTATTGGTTTTTAAAGCTAATCACCAATGGGACACATCTGACCTCTGGAATCTAATCACCATTTCACCATGTTTTACATAAATTATATGTGTTATTAACTGGCTTGGACCTTCAATCTGAAAGCTCTCTTTGGTTTATATTTATCTAGCATATCTGACAAGTATTTTGGCCTACTCACTCACTTTTCTTTGGCTTAGATCCTGATGTACGAGGGGTTGAAATTAATTGCTAACTCTGGCATATTAACCCAGCACATTCACCTCATCCTTAATGCTATTAACAAATCATTTTTAGTATTCCACAGTGTATTCATTATAAACAATATAACAAAAATAAAAGTCAGTATATTTGTTAAAGTGCATTGAGTGACTAGTGACCTGAGGTATGTAACAGTGTATGTTTATTTTTCCTACGCAAAAGTTAAATATATAATGACTTTAGTGTAATTCACCCTTATTTTGGAGGTAGTATAATGTCTCATATACAATAATAGCCTCCTAAAAAGTTACAACAGGCTAAAAACACAGATTATCAGCAAAATGAAGGTGGATCTGCATAATAAGTTGTCATCAATCAAAATACTGATTTTAAGTCAATTATTATCTTTTTATTTTAGTTTTGAGAACGTGGTTGAGATTATGTATATTAGCCAGATGCTGATCTTATTGGATGACAGTAACAGTAAATATAAAGTAATTTGTTCAAATTAAACCCTTCAAATTTCTAAATGTTATTTAAACAAAATGAACGATTCATTCATTTTGGCTTAGTCCCTTTATTAATCCGGGGTTGCCACAACAGAATGAACCGCCAACTCATCCAGCATTTGTTTTACGCAGCAGATGCCCCTCCAGCCGCAACCCATCACTGGGAAACACATGCACACATACTACGGACAATTTTGCCCGGAGGAAACCCACGCGAATGCAGGGAGAACTTGCAAACTCCACACAGAAACACCAACTGAGCTGAGGCTCGAACCAGCAACCCAGCGACCTTCTTACTGTGAGGCGACAGCACTACCTACTGCACCACTGCTTCGGCCTTAAAATGAATGATGTAAGTCATTAAAAACTGCAACCCTGAAAAATATGAAACTTTGAATTGTAGCGCACCATTGTTAGATGTCTTTTTATGCTATTTATTTTTCTCTAGTCTGAAAAATGTTTGACCAGTAGTTTTAAACTCCCATAATCTTGTAATTACAATTGTGTGATATTGTAATTCTAATAGGTTGTGATAATGAAGACGATACAACTGATTGATGCTTGTCATTTGATACTTTTATTGAAAGATTTATGGAAGAATTCAAGAAAACATTTCTTCCTTTCATGAAGCCACTAAACATTTCCAGTTATGTTGTGGATCCATGGAAGATATGCTGAAATCCTAGTATACACATCAGGAAACAAACGTGAATTACAGAGATAAGGTTCACCGAAAGAAGTGATACCAACAACAGTTTTTCCACAAACCAAAGGACCTCCTGAATCCCCCTGTTAAAAAACACAGATCAACACGTCACTAGTGAAATTAGTTCAAACATTAACATAAATTCTGAATAATTTTTCATACGTACACTGCAGGTTCCACCATGGCCATAAGCACAGATCATCTTTGAGGACACATAATCAGATTCCCATCTGCGTTCACACTCTGGAACATTCACTATAACTGTCTCTGCTTCCATTAGACGATCAGCCTCAGGGCCTTTTCTCCACAGATCCCCCCAGCCAGCAACACTACAGAGAGTATCTGCTTCAACATCTTCTCCTTTCTTTGGTAATGATATCAGTCCAACATTCTTGCTCAGTGTGACTTTTGTCTTTAGCTGTAATGCAAAACACAATTGTTAATTGTGAACTTATTGTTATATACTAATATACACAATAATGTTAAACTAATGCACATATAATCACGGGTCATGTATAACTCTTCAAGAGCTCAACCAATTATTAAAGATTACTGCATGAGCAACAAATGAATATTCATTATATGATTCATAAATTAATCAATAAATTATTTAAATGAGTCATTATGTATTTATTCCCTAATAACATATTATATTATCTAATGGTATACGTTCACATGTTAATTGCCATCATAGTTAAAATCATGTACTTACACTTGCGGTTGTCTGCTTTAGTTAACTATTAGCTAAAGATTTGCAAAGGTGTGATTGTGTGGTAACACTTTAGTCAGTCACAGTTCACGCTTTTAACTACTGATGTATTACCTGCCTGTTATTAAGATATTTGTTAGTACTAAGTTTGATTTATTCTGCATTCCTAATCCTACTAAAAACTTAAACCTAACATCTAAGTTACTAACTATGAATAAGCAGCTAAGTAGTATATTGAGGTAATAGTCTTAGGTTGCAGCATGAATTGTCACTTAATAAGATGCGTTACCCATTATGATGTTATGACTGCTTGTTTAGGCACAGGACTGTTACTAATGGGTTACTGTATATACTAAGTAAGTAAGTAGTTAGTTGATGGTTCTGTCTGTGGCTCAGCAAGTAAAATTATAACATCATGATACCTGTGCAAACCATTAAAGTAGACAACTGGTAGTTGAAACTCATGGTTACGACCTGTTGTGGTAATTTACACTATTAGTTAATACTATATACTGTTAAGGAATTCATACATCATGACACATTTAACTGTTACAGTTTAAAGATTACTTAAAGTATGAACCATATATGATGTTCATTTGTTCTTCATGCAGTGATAACGTTATGAATATACATTATCTCATGATTATCTGTGCATTAGTTCAGCATTATAATGCATATTAGTGCGCCCATATTGTAAACTGTTAGCGACTTATTTTGTATGATTATTCTGCTATTTTTGTTTGTGTGTTTTAAAACAACCACCAAATGCCAAAGAATAAAAGTATTACAGGTTGATACCTTCAAAAGCATGATGTCATTCTCAAGAGTTTTAGCATTAAAGTCTGGATGCGGGATGTAGGATGCCACTTTAAAGGAGTTGTTAATTGGTTTTTTACGCAAATCATGAGCACCAGTCACGACCGTGAAGACATCACCCCTGTTGAAAAAGCACATTGTATCACTGCCATCTGACGCACTGTATGATTGTACTGCAGCTGATGTGTCATTCAAAAGGGATTTTAGCTCAACATCACAGTTCACAGTAAACAAAACTCTTACTCGTCCCAGCAATGTGCAGCAGTCAAGACAAACTCTTTACTAATGAGGGATCCACCACAGATATGCTGCCTATAATATTGAAGAGAAACCATGTAAGGTCTGGAGTGAGGTTTTGCTTCTGTGCCGTCCTCTATACCCACACGAGCTGAAAGCAACAGTGTTGTTAGTATGGAACAAAATCAGTGCCAAAAGTATTGAATTAAAAAGCTTGTTGAATAGCACAAACTGAAAAAAAATAATACACTCAATTAACAAGTGCTTGCATTTTAATGACTTGAACTCCCGGGTTTGTATTTTTAGGTTCTGATATTTAACCCTTTAATGATTATACCATATATTAGACGGTTCTGTATGAATAACTAAAGATGCTCCTTTAATGAATTCGCATGTTAAGTTATTTTAAATTACATGTCCCATCCATACCCAACCTTAAATCATACCTGAACACTCTATGTCTAACAGTACTAAGTAAACGGTTTTGTGTGACATATTCTCATAAAATTTCTCTGGTTTTGTAACTAATATCTTTGTTTTTAATTGTCCTAAGCCCTGGCAATTATGTTTATCTATTTTCTATTATTATTATTATTATTATTATTATTATTATTATTATTATATTATTTCCTCTTCTGTTTCTCTCACGTTTATATTCAGCAGTCAATAGGCTACTTTAATTCTATGGAAGAAAGAGTTAATAAAGATAGAGAATGTGAAACATCGTATTCGTCAAAAGACGGTTTATGTGCATGTAACCCCACCAGTCCGAGCAGAGCATGAGTCGTGATACCGGCATCAAAGACAAATCCTCTAAGGACGAGGCTAAAGATTACAGAACAACGTCTGTCGCTGGATCACCTCTTTAGATTCGAGGAGTGAGGTTTACGCTACAGCACCAGCTGGCTTCCATTTTATAAGGGCAAATATAAATGTCCAAAACATCATTTACTCATGCTAATTTTATTACTTATATGTCCAAGACATTGATATTAATATTAAATGCTACTTTGTGTCTTTATTAGCCTATTTACTTGGTTAAAAATCGTACATTATTCCATCTCCACCTGCTGGTGAAAAAACGGCTGGCGATCTTCAATCTGCAATCTATTGCTTTTCCTGCAGTTCCCGGATGAAATGTCGAATTTTAACAGTCGAATTTGAGCCACTGAATTTATGACATCGAACATTTGAACTGAAATAAAATGAACTGAAAATTGCCTTGTGAATAATATACATCGTATTTTTAAGAGTATTGAATATTTTGTAAGTGAAATCTGGAAATTGAATATGAATTATAAAATTTATAAGAATGAAAACGTGTTTGAAATATTTTTAGTTGAAATATTCACAGCTTAAATAAACAGCTTTGTTAAATTTCAGAACCTAAAAAAACCCTGGAATTCAAGTCATTAAAATGCAAGCACTATTTTTTTTAGTTTGTGCTATTCAACAAGCTTTTTAATTGTCATTGATTTTGTTCCATTTGTTAGTCATTTACTGAGAACATGCGTTTTCAATATTCTTAGCAAATCTGTAAATGATGTCTTACCAGTGAAGGTCAGGTGTGGCACCAGAGAAACCAGCAGGAGCAGAGAGATGATGGTCATGATGACTATCAGTGAGCTCTCAATGACAAAACACTGTATAAATAGACACTTAAGCTGGGTGGAGACATTCAGATTGACAGTACTTTTTCAGTATTGCATGCTGCACCGTAGTTTTTTTAAGAGAGGAGGAGACCCATTTGATTAGCTGTATTAAAGTATGAGTCATTTTGAAAGTCGAACCAACTGACTCAATACAATTATCATTAAAAACACATCCTTTTAAAAGCAGTGTGCAGCTGTCATGAACTGTTCAAGCATAAAGCCACGTAAAGACCACCAAATTTATGTTTTACTTCACAGGGTTTTGAATGAGGTCCAACCTAGAATTTAAGAAAGCCTAGAAAGCCAAGAGGGAAGTTTTTAAAATGAGAAACTCAACCGTGCTAATATGTACAAATGAACTTTAGGTTGTCTTTGAACAATTGTTGAAACACAAGTTAAGATTATTTAGGGGAAATCTTGCACACATTTACGAGAGATTTGCAGATGATGAACATGAAAGAAGAAACTCTTTAACAACTAGGATGGTTTCTGGTTTTGGCCTGTAGGGCAGCAGAGTTTTGTATAAGCTGCAGCTACTGTATGTAATATTCCTTTGAGTAAGACTGATGAGATGTCTGCTGCAGTAATCTGTCCTGCTGGTAGTTTCTCTGGGTCTCGCTTGGATAAAAGGGATCTGATCTGTGCCAGATTTTTAGATGGTGATAGGCTGCTTTAGTAATGGCTTTGTTATGGCTGTTGAAATTATGTTCTGGCGTTTCTAGATCTAATGGTAGGAAGTAGAATTGAAACATGCCTTATCAAAGAAAATGCAAAAATAATCAGAGTTTAATGAAGGTTTTAGGACCAAGCAGACACTTTTGCCGCCTGGTAGCTCTGCAGCAAGCAGCACTCGCACTATTCACTCTCAAACCGGACTACATTTAAAGCACCAATCTGTGAGAGTTTAATGTCAACCTCAGTTTAAATAAATATTTTAAATAAATACTCAAGTAGCAATATAGCATGGTAAGCAATTTGACAACACTATAGGAAAAATTTCAGGACTTCAAAAAGTATTCAGCTGACAAGTCTCCAAACACAAACTATTAGCAGATAAAATGCAGTATTTAAGTCTCTTTTTAAATATAAGCTGATGGGAATAACTGCAAAAGGTCCACATTTTGAGAAAAATAACCACCACTTTAATTCTGTTGTGAGGCCTGAGACAAAATCAGTGCCCCCACCACCACCACCACCTTGATGTGAGATCAGATGGTCCTGATACCCCACTATAGTGGTGGAGATGCTGTACTGTCAGTGAGCACCGTCCTCCACATGAGATGTTAAACTGACACCCTGACTCTTTGTGCACATAATAAATCCCAGGATATTCTTTGACACTCTGACATCCTGACTAAATTTGGACATTGCCCTTTATCCACCCACATTTATCCCAATATTGAGGAGATTTACTTCTTCAAATGTGGTATTTTGGGTGTTATTGAGATTATCTGAGCTATAGAAATGTATTCTCATATATTACAATCTGTAAATAAACTGCACTCTATGATAGTTAAGTAAAACTGTACTTATGAATTTAACACATAATCTGTAAGGGCCAACCAGCACTGACTTATTTACCACACAAGCAGAGCTGAGAGAGATGGTGCCTATGATAAAGTTAATCAGTGGAAACTATCTAATATTTGTGGTATAGTAAGATATAACGTGGTTCCTGTTAATACTTGTTGTATCTTTTTCAGATCACAAATGATTTGGTCTAGAGTTATTTAATATGTCAGTAAATATTTTGTTAAATTCATATCCAAAAGTATCAATATGGTCAAATAATGTAATAACACAGGCTATTGGAGCAATAATGCATTTATGCATGTACACTACTGGTCAATAGTTTGGGGTCAGTAAGAATTTTTTTTCTAGCATTTGAGGCACAGGCAACAAAATCAGCTACAATGTGTTCAGAGCAGAAAAATCCAATATTTTGTAAGGTATAATAAATAATCTGATTGGTGTTTTAAGATGAAACTTTACAGACACATTCTGGAGATGAAAAAGACTTCTCTTAAATCTTGAAAAAGGGGTAAAATAGGTGCCCTTTAAACACCTTTTTGAACATAAATCACACATATTAGATGAGCCTCTGAGAGAGAACTTAACCTTCTCCAATTTCAGAAAGCCTAATATGTCATGTAACCAGACTTTGTTTGCGGGTAGTTGGTGGGATTTCCACATTAAAAGAAGTCTTACGAGCAACAAAGGAGAAGGCGATGACAGTATTTTTGTAATCGAGGGTTTTGGTAACCAACCCTAGTTAGGTTAGTGAAAAGTTGCTCTCAGTCTCAACAAATATCAGTATATTTAAATACTAGCCTATATTTTAACAGTGCATGATTGCATAGTGACTACATAATAAAAGTCCCTCTATATAGCCATGTTAAGTCTGTTGTATGCTTTTTACATCTGATGAACATTGCAAAAATCAGAAATATTGTTTCAAAGGAAGAGATGGAGATGCTTCTTTTGTCTCTTCATGGTTGGATTATTGGAATGTCAACCCAGACTCATTTTGAAAACGTACCTCTATATACATTTCTGGAGACCGCGAAATACATCCCTGGGGGTACGTTTTTTTGAAGTTTTTGTTTTCGCGAATCCACGAGAGGTCACCGTGTACGCTTTTTGAGATCTCAAATTTCTCTTGAGAGTGCCATTCGTGCCTGCTGTTCTCGCGTAGACCCACCAGAGGCCACTGTTGACTGACTGTTTGACTGACTGAATGACTCTATGACTGACCGACCAATCGACTGACCCACCGTCCTCCTTCCCTAAATCCAACCAATTTTATTGAATGACCCGCCCACCCACTTCCCTAAACCCAACCAACAATTTTGAAAAGCAATCCAAAAAAAGAAAAGCCCTTGTCTGATTTTTACCACGTTTTGAGATTTTGCCACATTCTCACCCTGTTATTTACTTGTTTATTTTATTTTTTGGCTTTGTTTTTATCTTACCTGCTTTCTGGAACTGTTCTTCACTAGACTCGAACCCCGTCGTCATAGTCAACTGCTCTCTGCGTCTCAAGTCCTCCGACGTACAGGTTACAGCGGGAAAGCTGCCCATACGGAGGTAAGCTGATAAGCACGAAAAGGAACGGCATCACACCGCCCTGTAGCGCTCGTTTAATTAATGAAATGCTGCCATACGTACCTCTGGCTACATAATTCACGGTCTCCAGAAACGTATATACGTTTTCAGAATGAGCCTATGTTGTGTAATGTTCTGTTCGCTTGTCTGAACAAATCTTCCATGGATCGATTGAAAGTTGTGCGGAATGCAGCGGTGAGGCTTTTAACCAGCACCAGTTGGAGGTCGCACATTACTCCTGTGCTTAAGGCACTTCACTGGCTTCCTATGAGTTTTAGAGTAAATTTTAAGATTCTGGTCATTACATATAGAGCTCTGCGTGGTCAAGCACCCCTATATATTCAAGATCTTTTTATGTAGTCAATCATGTAGCCGGTCTCTGAGGTCTTTTAATTTTGCCCCCTGAGCAACAACGTTAAGAGTGGAGGAGACCCATTTGATTGGCTGTTAGTAAAGTATTAGTCATTTCGAAAGTCACACCAACTGGCCCGCAAAGAAATCCGCACAAAATACACCTCCTTCAGTGTGCAGCCATCATGAACTCTTCAGGCTCAAACTCAGTTAAAGGCCACCAAATGTGTGTTTTGTACTTGTTTACACAGGGTTTTAAATGAGATCCAGCCTCATTCACAACACTACATTTCATTTTAAGTAAGAGTTCAGCTGAAATGTACTAATGAACATTTGGTTTAAAATCAACAAGAGGTTTCAGATGAACAGTGCAGCAGTGTGATTGTGCTCGATCAGGAAATGTGGTTTTGAAAAAGACCTGCGTTGTATTTGAACTTATAAAATGAATAGTTCTGGTTCTTGATTCTGATTGGCTGAGCTGTATTTGAGTCATAACAGTTGTAACACTCTACAAACAGAAATACTTTACAAACACACACCTGTGACTGTTGCTTGGCAGCCATTCAGCTGTTAGTATTGAGCCAAAGAAACTGCTTTATTTGCTTTTATTTTGTTAAACTTGGCTATTTATATAGAATTATTTCATAACAATAGCCCATGCCCCTTCACTGTTAAGAATTCACTATAGCTTCACATGGAGTATTGCTTTTTAAAGTAATTACCAATGGAACACATCTGACCTCCTCTAATCACCATTTCACCATGTTTTAAAGTTCCCCTATTATGGGTTTTTGAAAATGACCTTCCATGCAGTGTGTAACACAGCTCTAAGTGAATTAAAACATCCAGCTGATGTTTAAATCTGAAAGTGCACCGTGTTTAAAAATATAATTTTTTAAAATAAAAGATTTGTTTAAATGATTCATCGTTCATCCGAATCTTTTGCCTGTTCGTATTGATGTCGACACAAAACAATATCAAATATCAAGTGTCGGATCTGGTCAAACGTGAACGCTCCTTTCTCTTCAAACACTAGCAGAGTGTGGGTGGTATTGATCATGACTGAAGGTGTGTGAACATTAATGTGTGAACGTTCTGGTGATTAATGCAATAATCTACCCTGCAACGGGGGATTTGCCAGCCATTTGTTAAAGGAAGGATCAGAAAAGACTATTAATGTTTGGGTCTTTGTCAGAGTAAACAGTACACAGTTCATGGATCAGTTTCTCCCTTCATTTCACGGCTGTGTGATTAAATTGGTTGCTTGCAAAATATGTATTTAATTGTGTTTTGTCACTTGTAATTGCTCCATGCCGCTTGTACTGTATCTGTTTAACTCTTTATATTCACATATCACGTCTAAAGCCATGTTGAAAATGCGGCGCATGCCACTTTATGGATTTAAATGCATTTGTGAGCTCGCGATCCTCTACCCTTTGTCCTTGTCATGACCACACTCAGCTGTTCCTACACATGTGTGGCGGTCAAGTTTCAAAATAGTTCAGCTTTTGCCACTGTGTGGTATAATACTGAATGTGTGTTGTTGTTTTTACTTACGGTTAAGAATAGAGTAATATGCCTCATAATGCACTCCTAAGGAGGGGTTTGGTGTAAGATGGCTTAATCTCTCCAGAATATCAGACCCTGAGAACTGTTATGGAATTTCATGAGATGCAATAAAACAATAAACTCTCTGATCTGAGAAGAAGATCAGGAAACCAGCTGTTCAACTGTTCTATTCAAATCAACCTGAGACAGGTGACAATAGGCTGTAAACACCTCACCAGGGGGTGATGCGAGAAAGTTCACTCTTCTCCTTTCACCTCCAGCCCCCCTTCTTGACCTACGTTCAGAGCACATTTTCACATTAAATGTCCAAGGTTTTAATATGATGTATCTTGTAGCCTTATATTCATGTTTGGTATCATTTTAAATGTCTCTGTGTGATTGGTAAAGTGGTCTTAATTTCTCCGTAATATTTTACTTGTATATGTTGATTTGGTTTTTGGCTTTGATAAAGCCTTTGCCAGATGCTCCCCCCATAGAGAACTCATCACCAGGCAAGGGAGCTTTTGTTGTCTTGAGTTTACAACTGTTTGTTCTGAGTTGAGTATATAATGGTGTGACTAATATCATTGGGATCTTGTAGCCAAGACACCCTGTTGCAGCATCTCTGAGACTTATGCTGCAACCTATTTCTCTGGTCAGGTATGCATCTCTAACTCTTGGAGTAATGGATGTTGTATTTTTACAGTCTCATCTCTGAATTGGTTTTCTAATTGTTTTATTATGTAATTGGCATAATACAATTTTACCTGACAAATAAAATGTTAAGTTTTGACTTATTCTGAGTCTAAATCTTTTTATTTCCAGTAGATTAAGTGGAGTCTGCGCTACCTTTATGATTCAACATGATTAGACTTTCGATTTTAAAGGCACATTTTTTACTTTACGGAGCCATTTTGGCACAACAGCATGGAGATCTTTTCATCATCTAATCGCTGATTTTAGCAAGTTGCATGGGCTTGGCTAAATTGATTGTTCTTTTAGAATGAGTGAGCAGTTTGCAACCAATCTATTTGAATAGTTAATCCTACACTCTCTGACTAAGTGTCAACATTCTGTCCGTGAGAAGACACGCAAACCTGGGGCGTGAAACTCTGAGCAGCATTTGGTCCCTAATAATCGTATAACTGAAGAGTAAGGAATTAGATATAAATCAAAACTCTAAATTGAGTGATAAATTGAATGAATGTGATCGGCTCTTCCAATTAGAAATACAGTCTAAATTTTACGATCACTTAAAATTGGAGTCAGATTAAATTTGGAGCTAAAAAAACGAATATAAATAAATTCTAATAAATAAAAACATTTTTTTCAGAAGCACTAGAAAAAGTTTACACACATTTAACCTTCGTCCATGCAGTTAGTTTCGCCATTGGGCTAATAGATGGACTTTTACATTGGCAACAAATGAATCACTGAAAGAATCATATAGGAGTCGTTGGGATAATTAGGTAAAAATAAATGCATATTATAAGACAATGAAAGTGTTTTTTGACCTTGCATGCATATCAGACTGTTGTTGTATACCACCAAAACCAAAATATTACCTTTTATAATGCATAATAGGATAATAGGGGTTCTTTTAATGAATTCTATGTGTTATTAACTGGCTTGGACCTTGCAATTTGAAAGCTCTTTTTGATTTATATTCACCTAGCATATCTGACGAGTATTTTGGTCTACTCACTCACTCACTTTCTTCAGCTAAGTCATTGATTTATGAGGGGTCACCACAGCGGAATGAATAGCCAATTACTCTGGCATATTAACCGAGCACATTCATCCTTAATGCTATTTACAAATATATTTTTTTAGTATTCCACAGTGTATTCATTATAAGCAATATAACAAGAATAAAGGTCAGTATATTTACAAAACGTCCATTGAGTGGCTAGTGACCTGAGGTATGTAACAGCGTACGTTTATTTTTCCTATGCAAAAGTTTACATCTATCGAATTTAGTGTAATTCACCCTTATTTTCGAGATAGTAATGTCTCATACATTAATAATATATATATATATATTTTTTTAATATATATATATATTAAAAACAAAAGAAAATCATCAGCAAAACGAGGGTAGGTCTGGATAATAAGTTGTCACCAATCAAAAGACTGATTTTAAATACATTATTATTTTTTTTAGAGAGAATGTGGTTGAGATTATGAATATTGGCCAGATGCTGATCTTATTTGGAAACTGTACCATGACAGTGACGATAAAGTCATTTGCTCAAACTAAACCCTTCAAGTTTCCAAATGCATGTAGTAAGTGCTTTAAAAACGCAACCGACAAATATGAAACAACCCTTGAATTGAAGCGCACCATTGTTAGATGTCTTATGCCAATTATTTTTGTCTAGTCTGAAAACTGTTTGACCAGTAGTTTAAACCCTCATAAAATTGTAATTATAATGTAATATTGTAATTCTAAATAGTTGTGACAATGAAGACGATACAACTGATTGATGCTTGCCATTTTATACTTTTATTGAAAAATTTATGGAAGAATTCAAGAAAAAGCATTTCTTCCTTTTTACGTGAAGTCACTAAACATTCCCAGTTATGTTGTGGATCCATGGAAGATATGCTGAAATCCTAGTATACACATTAGGACGCAAACGTGAATTACAGAGATAACGGTCACCGAAAGAAGTGATACCAACAGCAGTGTCTCCACAAACCAAAGGACCTCCTGAATCCCCCTGTTCAAACACAGATCAACATGTCAAATTAGTTCAAACATTAACATAAAGTCTGAATCATTTTTCATACATACATTGCAGGTTCCACCATGGCCATAAACACAGATCATCTTTAAGGCCTTATAAAGAGATTCCCATCTGCGTTCACACTCTGCATCATTCACTATAACTGTCTTTGCCTCCATTAGAAGATCCGGCTTTGGGCCATTCTTCCACAGTCTTCCCCAACCAGCAACACTACAGAGAGTATCTGCTTCAACATCTTCTCCTTTCTTTGGTAATGATATCAGTCCAACATTGTTGCTCAGTCTGACTTTTGTCTTTAGCTGTAATGCAAAACACAATTGTTAGTTGTGAACTAATTGGTATATACTAATATACAAAATAATGTTTAACTAATGCACATATAATCACGGGTCATGTATAACTCTTCAAGAGCTCAACCAATTATTAATGATTACTTCATGAGCAACAAATGAATATTCATTATATGATTCATAAATTAATCAATAAATTATTATTTAAATGAGTCATTATGTATTTATTCCCTAATAACATATTATATTATCTAATGATATAAGTTCACATGTTGATTGCCATCATAGTTAAAATCATGAACTTACACTAGGTTTGTGCCCTAGTCAGGCAGCGCTGAAGCAGCGCGAGAGGATCACAGCGCATCAAGCGAACAGTATTGACAAAAGGAAAAGACACAACTAAAGACACTTAAATGCCTGTTTTTGTTGTATTTGCAGCAGCTCTGTGGTGCTCGTCCACAACTTCATGCATTGGGATAAATTAGGCTGTCTAGTCTCTGTGTTCAGTGCGTTACAATCATGGTGGAAACCCAGACAGGCTGTCAGGCAGCGTAATACTGGCGTGAATCAAAGCACATCTAATGATCGGTAATTAAATAGGAAAAAAGAAAAATAGAATAAATATCTATACTTTTATATTAGACACACATCCAATGCTTGTATTTGCAGCAGCTCCACATCCACAACTTTACGCCATGGGTTAAATTAGGCTTTACAGTCTCCTTTACTTCCACTGTTTATGTTCAGCGGGAGAATCTCAACCAACCCTGTGACGTCAGACACAGCGACATTCTAAGATGGCTGCGCCCTAGGTCTAAAATCTATAGTAAAACACGCCGTTTTCTGCTAAATGCTTACATTAATCAAGTTTGTTTAATATATTTTCATTAAAGTGGAATCCAATGTACAAAATAAGGTTAACTTGACTGAGTGCTTCATTTCCCATTTAAGCTATTTTTGTTTGTTTGTTTTAAAACAACCACCAAATGCCAAAAAATGAAATAATTATAGGTTGATACCTTCAAAAGCATGATGTCATTCCGATCAGAATTCAGTTTATAGTCTGGATGCGGGATGTAGGATTCCACTTCAAAGGAGTTGTAAATTTCATTTTGACTCAAATCATGGGCGCCAACCACAACTGTGATGACATCACCCCTGTTGAAAAAGCACATTGTATCACTGCCATTTGATTCACTTTATGATTGTACTACAGCTGATGTGTCATTCAAAATGGATTTTAGTCTACATCACAATTCACAGTAAACAAAACTCTTACTTCTTCCAGCAATGTGCAGCAGTCAAGACAAACTCTTTACTAATGAGGAATCCACCACAGCTATGCCAGTTGTTTTTCTGAAGAGAAACCATGTAAGGTCTGGAGTGAGGTTTTGCTTCAGTGCCGTCCTCTATACCCACACGAGCTGAAAGAAATAGCGTTTTTAGTCAATTATTGAGAACCTGTGCTTTCAATATTCTTAACAAATCTGTTGAAGTCAGTCTCACCAGTGAAGGTCAGGTGTGGAACCAGAGAAACCAGCAGGAGCACAGAGATGATGATGATGGTCATGATGAAGACTGTTCATGTCAGTCAGTGTGACAATCAGTGAGCTCTCAATGACAAAACACTGTAAATATATACCTCTCTAAAAATAGACATTAAAGGTGGGTGTAGACGTTCAAACTGATGTTTTATTATTTAAATTTGGCACCCTGAGCAACAGCTTTTTTATGAGAGTAGACAAGACCCATTTGATTGGCTGTCAGTAAAGTATGAGTCATTTTGAAAACCACACTAACTGGCCCACAATGAAATTCTCACAAAAAACACCTCCTTCTATGTGCAGCCATCATGAACTCTTCAGGCACAAACTCAATTAAAGGCCAGCAAATGTGTGTTTCTTACTGTTTTTACAGTTTTTACATTTTGAATGAGATCCAGCCTAATTCACAACACAACATTTCACTTATGCCAAGAAAGAGGTCAGTTTAAGGTACAAGTTTAAGTGTATACTACAAGTATACAATAGGTTAGATCTCAGTACATGGCATGCACAAAACAAACTAGGGAAACCTCAGCTGGATATTTCCATTCACTTAGAGCTGTGAAACACACTGCATGGATGGTCAAAATCATGATAATAAAACCCATAATAAGGGCTCTTGACGTTGTTTTAAAAGTACATGTGATCCCAGATATGTAATGCGCACACAAAATGCATTACACTTTAGTGCAATTCCCCTTTATTATTCAAGGTGGTCATCATGTCTCATATACAATGATAACATGAAGTTTCATAGTCAACACAGGCATAAAACGAAGAAGATCACAAGCAAAATGGGCAGTGTTGGGGAAAGTTACTTTAATTCAAGAGTTCACACTTAGCTTATGATTTTCAGTAAGCTTGTTTGGCATGCTGTATCCTTGAGTCCAGGGCTTCCTCTCATTTGCAGGACGAGAGGGGAGATTGAGCTCAGGCAGATCTCAAAAACGGTGAACTTATTTGAGAAGGAAAAATACTGATACTAGAAAGCTATAAAATAGTACCCATTTGGCTTAGTCTGTTTACATTTGACGCATATCTTTAGACGGTGGGAGGAACCCGGGGGAAACACAAGCAAACATGGAAAGAACACGCAAACTCTGGACAGAAATACCAACCGGCCTGGCAAGGACCAGATCTAGCAATGTTCTTGCTGTGGGGCAACAGTGTTAACCACTGGGCCGCCATGCTGCCCATTCTAGGTGAGAAGGGGAGGAAGGGGGGTTTTGTCCAGATGAAGATATTTGTGGAATAAAGACTGTGGTTATTTATAGTGACTTATGATTGGAGGATCATGATTAGCTATTGCGGGACCAACTGTGGTAAATCACAAGCATGTGATCCTCTCAAAATTAGTTAAATAAATAGAAATTAGATAAATAAACTTCACAAAGTAATGATTACAATATTGAGTTACTCCCCAGAAAAGTAACTAGTTGCAAAACTTAGTTACATTTTAGGGTAAGTTATGTGTTACGTTACTTTTAAGTTACTTTTGTGTTACTTTTTCTGACCTGGGTGAGGCTTAATCTCTTTCAGAACTTGCAGGGTTGTTTCTTTTCTACAATTCAGTTCAGTTCAGTTGTCGGCATCTAGCTCTCTGCAACTCTCACATGATCATCCGCTGAGCCCACAAGGGCTGCGCCTGGTCAGTATCTGGATGGGAGACCACATGGGAAAGCTAGGTTGCTGCTGGAAGAGGTGTTAGTGAGGCCAGCAGAGGCGCTCAACCTGTGGTCTGTGTGGGTCCTAACGCCCCAGTATAGTGAAGGGGACTCTATACTGCTGCTTCAATCATCACTCTCCCTCTCCAGCCACCTCTCACCACACCTGTGCACAATCACCCAAATTCTAATTACACACACCTGCACCAGCAATCACTAGTCACTATAAAGACTCACCTTTCCAGTCGATCATCGGCTGGAATCAAAGTCAGAAGGTTTACCTCACCTTCTCCCCTGCTCGCCTTCTTCCGTGGATGTTTCCCTCCTCCCAAGGACATTTCTCCTAACCTGTGGATGCACATACTGTGAATAAGGGAAATGACTATTATTCTCTGGTGGTTGAATGAAGATCCTTGTTTACCTTATGAACTGTTTACAAGACCGCTCAGATTCCACAAATATCACTTACCTGCTTCTCCTGCTGAACTATCAACATTGTTTTGAATAAATAAAAGACTAAAAGAGATAACCATCCTTGTCTTCATTGTGTGACCCTGACATTAGCGTTCCCAATTCACCTATAGCACATCTTTGGGCTGTGGGGGAAACCGGAGCACCCGGAGGAAATCCATGCCAACACGGGGAAAACTTGCAAACTTCTCGAACCAGCAACCTTCTTGTTGTGAGGCAACAGCACTACCCACTGCACCACTGTGCCGCCTTGAAAGGTAAGTAATTATCATTATTATTTCTACCATTCACAACACACTGTATAACCTTCATTTACCTTTAAAAACACATAAAAAAATGAATGTAGGATAATGTTATCTTCTGAGAACTTTCTGACCCCAGAAATATGCATGTAATTTATACAGATTAATGAAAGTTTCAAGCAAAGCATTTGCTACTTTTGTATGTTTTTATTTATTAGTTATTATAATTGTTGTACCCCAACACTGAAAATGAGCAAGGATCTGGTGAATGAGTTGCCATCAACCAAAATAGTTGCTGTGTCCCAATTTGCATACTTGTACTACACCCTAAAAGTATGTACTTTTTTTTGGGAAAAGTACACACTTTTGAGTGTGTAACAGAAGAGTATGCAAGCCTTTAGGTCATACTACTTCCTCGTTAACAGATCGTTGTGTTGCTTAGACTCAACAGTTTCTTGTCCTCATAGTCAGTCTGTCAAGCATGTTCATGTGTAGCACTTAGTCATATTACTTGCCTGTGCTTTGCTTCAGACAATATGTTGTAATCATTATAGTTGAAAAGATCTGTTTTGAGGGGCAGCACAGTGACTCTGTGGTTAGCACTTTTGCCTCACAGCAAGAAGGTTGCTGGTTCAAGTCCTGGCAGGGCCAGGAGGCATTTCTCTTCAGTGCCCCTCATAAAACATATGCAAGAGCAATTGGTGGTTCATTTCACTGTGGAGAATATATCGGATAGAGACACGGATGACTGCCAGGACACCAGGCCATGGTGCGGTCAATGTAGGGAGGAGTGACAGTTGAATTTTGGGGGTTGAATAAAAGTAGGCTGCATGGTGGCGCAGTGAGTAGCACTCTCGCCTCACAGCAAGAAGGTCGCTGCTTTGAGCCTCGGCTGGGTCAGTTGGCGTTACTGTGTTGGCGTGGGTTTCCTCCAGTTGCTCCGGTTTCCCCCACAGTCCAAAGACATACATTATAGGTAAATTGGGTAGGCTGAATTGTCCGTAGTTTATGTGTGTGTGAATGAGTGTGTATGGATGGTTCCCAGTGATGGGTTGCAGCTGGAAGGGCATCCGCTGCATAAAACATATGCTG
Source organism: Danio aesculapii (assembly GCF_903798145.1). Classification (NCBI taxonomy): domain Eukaryota; kingdom Metazoa; phylum Chordata; class Actinopteri; order Cypriniformes; family Danionidae; genus Danio; species Danio aesculapii. Next base: position 19,871,755 of record NC_079456.1, on the reverse strand, counting down.
GATAGTGCCAAACAAGTTGGTGTTTCATTCCGCTGTTGTGACCCCAGATTAATAAATGAGTTTTATATAAGATGCAGCTACTTTATGTAATATTCCTTTGAGTAAGACTGATGAGATGTCTGCTGCAGTAATCTGTCCTGCTGGCAGTTTCTCTGGGTCTTGCTTGGATAAAAAGGATCTGATCTGTGCCAGTTATTTAGATGGTGATAGGCTGCTTTAGTAATGGCTTTGTTATGGCTGTTGAAATTATGTTCTGGCGTTTCTAGATCTAATGGTAGGAAGTAGAATTGAAACATGCCTTATCAAAGAAAATGCAAAAATAATCAGAGTTTAATGAAGGTTTTAAGACCAAGTGGACACTTTTGCCGCCCGGTAGCTCTGCAGCAAGCAGCACTCGCACTATTCACTGTGAAACAGGACTACATTTAAAACACCAATCTGTGAGAGTTTAATGTCAACCTCAGTTTAAATAAATATTTTAATTAAATACTCAAGTAGCAATATAGCATGGTAAGCAATTTGACAACACTACAGGAAAAAAAATTCAGGACATCAAAAAGTATTCAGCTGACAAGTCTCCAAACACAAACTTCTAGCAGATAAAATGCAGTATTTAAGTCTCTTTTTAAATATAAGCTGATGGGATGCTGTACTGTCAGTGAGCACCGTCCTCCACATGAGATGTTAAACTGACACCCTGACCCTTTGTGCACATAATAAATCCCAGGATATTCTTTGAAAACGGTATAAGAGTCTCACTCTGATATCCTGACTAAATTTGGACATTGGCCCTTGTCCACCATGCACCCACATCCATCACTATATTGAGATTTACTTCTTCAAATGTGGTATTTTGGGTGTTATTGAGATTATCTGAGCTATAGAAATGTATTCTCATATATTACAATCTGTAAATAAACTGCACTCTATGATAGTTAAGTAAAACTGTACTTATGAATTTAACACATAATCTGTAAGTGCCAACCAGCACTGACTTATTTACCACACAAGAAACATGTTTGTTCAACAGAGCTGAGAGAGATGGTGCCTATGATAAAGTTAATCAGTGGAAACTATCTAATGTTTGTGGTATAAGTAAGATATAACGTGGTTCCTGTTAATACTTGTTGTATCTTTTTCAGATCACAAATGGTTTGGTCTAGAATTATTTAACATGTCAGTATATTTTTTGTTAAATTCATATCCAAAAGTATCAATATGGTCAAATAATTGAATAACACAGGCTATTGCAGCAATAATGCATTTAGGCATGTACACTACCAGTCAAAAGTTTGGGGTCAGTAAGATTTTTAAATGTTTTAAAATAAGCTTTACTAATAAGCTTACTAGCTTTTTTAAGCTGTGTGGACAGAGCTGTGTGTAGGTATAGTGTATCCACAGTCTTATTGGGGTGATCTAAACACAATAAGTCTCTTTTGAAATTTCCTGATGTTAAAAAAGGATCCAAATCCCTCCCACTTTAAGGTCAACTGCAGCATGACGTAGGATATTTGGTTTCCCCATCCACCCAATTGATTGACAACCACGTATCAACATGTCTCCGTAGTAACTCGTATAATCATATCAACAAAACAGGACAGACGCAAAGCGACAGAGATTAAAAGATCTGTTCAGCTCGCTGTGATCATCAATCATCATCAAATGTGATCGAGAATCTACCGATATTCATACAGCAGTGTATATTAACATGTATCCTTTCACATTTACCGTGCAAAAACAGAGCAAAGTTAAACATATGCACTGTGTGTGTGTGTCCAATGTAAGTGTGCATGAACTTTGGAACTGCATTGTGTGTGACTCATCGAAAGGCTTGAATTAACTCCACAACAAATACATCGAATAACCACCGGGAAAGTGCTTGTTGTAGTATTTCTCACAAACATTACGTGAAATCTGCTTCCTTCATGTCTGTCACTGTGCTATTTATCTGACGGAGACAGAGACACACTGACTGGGGGGGGGGGGGGGGGGACTAGCATTTGAGGCAAAGGCAACAAAATCAGCTACAATGTGTTCAGAGCAGAAAAATCCAATATTCTGAAAGGTATAATAAATAATCTGGTTGGTGTTTTGAGCTGAAACTTTACAGACACATTCTGGAGACACAAAAGACTTCTCTTAAATCTTGAAAAAGGGGTAAAATAGGTGCCCTTTAAACACCTTTTTGAACATAAATCAAACATATTAGATGAGCCTCTGAGAGAGAACTTAACCTTCTCTAATTTCAGAAAGCCTAATATGTCATGTAACCAGACTTTGTTTGAGGGTAGTTGGTGGGGTTTCCACATTAAGAGAAGTCTTACGAGCAACAAGGGAGGAGAAGGCGATGACAGTATTTTTGTAATCGAGGGTTTTGGTAACCAACCCTAGTTAGGTTAGTGAAAAGTTGCTCTGAGTCTCTAGAAATATCAGTATTTTTAAGTACTAGCCTATATTTTAACAGTTCATGATTCCATAGTGACTACATAATAAAAGTCTATATAGCCATGTTAAGTCTGTTGTATGTTTTTTCATCTGAGGAACATTGCAAAAATCAGAAATATTGTTTCAAAGGAAGAGATGGAGATGCTTCCTTTGTCTCTTCACTTTGGAATATCAACCCATAATCATTTTGAAAACGTACCTCTATATACATTTCTGGAGACCGCGAAATACATCCCAGGAGGTACGTTTTTTTTAAGTTTTGTTTTCGCGAATCCATGAGAGGTCACTGTGTACACTTTTTGAGATCTCAAATTTCTCTCGAGAGTGCCATTCTTGCCTGCTGTTCTCACGTAAACCCACCAGAGGCCGCTGTTGACTGACTGTTTGACTGACTGAATGACTCTATGACTGACCGACCAATCAACTGACCCACCGTCCTCCTTCCCTAAATCCAACCAATTTTATTGAATGACCCGCCCACCCACTTCCCTAAACCCAACCAACAATTTTGAAAAGCAATCCAAAAAAAGAAAAGCCCTTGTCTGATTTTTACCACGTTTTGAGATTTTGCCACATTCTCACCCTGTTATTTACTTGTTTATTTTATTTTTTGGCTTTGTTTTTATCTTACCTGCTTTCTGGAACTGTTCTTCACTAGACACGAACCCCGTCGTCATAGTCAACTGCTCTCTGCATCTCAAGTCCTCCGACGTACAGGTTACAGCGGGAAAGCTGCCCATACGGAGGTAAGCAGTCAGCTGATAAGCGCGAAAAGGAACAGCATCACACCGCCCTGTAGCGCTCGTTTAATTAATGAAATGCTGCCATACGTACCTCTGGCTACATAATTCACGGTCTCCAGAAACGTATATAAGGCTACGTTTTCAGAATGAGCCTATGTTGTGTAATGTTCTGTTCACTTGTCTGAACAAATCTTCCATGGATCGATTGAAAGTTGTGCAGAATGCAGCGGTGAGGCTTTTAACCAGCACCAGTTGGAGGTCGCACATTACTCCTGTGCTTAAGGCACTTCACTGGCTTCCTATTAGTTTTAGAGTCAATTTTATGATTCTGATCATTACATATAGAGCTCTGCGTGGTCAAGCACCCCTATATATTCAAGATCTTTTTATGTAGTCAATCATGTAGCCGGTCTCTGAGGTCTTCTGGCAAAGAAAGCCATTCCCAGAACTCGTCTTAAGACTAAGGGCGTACTCACACTATGTACAGTTGTCTTGAACTGGGCCAAAGCACGCTAGTGTTTCTGTACGTGGATAGTTAACTTGTTTTAATATGTTTTCTTTTATTCATAGGTGTTCTTTTACCTGTTTCTAGTTTTCTCTTATTGTAAAGCACTTTGTGACTCAGTGTCTGGGAAAAGTGCTTTTACTTACTTATTTTCCTACTTATATCCATCAGAAATTCTCCTAAATTATGTTTGTGTGTCATCGGAGGCCAAAATTTGATTTTGACTAAAGATAATATGTTTTTGACTAGATTATTAGAATTTTGAGGCTTTGCATGTTGGTGTATAGTTTTGAGATTGTGTTTATAGACATGGTGAATTGTTTTCAGAAAAAAAACAACAATATTTTCCCCCATTCAAATAGATACAAGCTGTATTTCCACTTGCATACAAAAAATTTAAGTTGTCAAGATGCCCCTTGATGCAGGTTCCACCGTAGCCATAAACACAGATCAGTGCTGAGGCCACATAATCAGATCCCCATCTGCGTTCACACTCTGCATCATACATTATAACTGTCTCTGCCTCCATGATAACACGGTTGAAACTATCTAGCTGACAGTGCAGCTTTGCATCAAAAGAAATACGTGACATATCTAGCCATTCAACACACTAATAGCAGGAGATGAAAAAAACAACTGAATTTATTATTTAGGTAATAATAAACATTGATGAATGGCTGTTTTAACCATATTCTTTCAATTTGATGGTCAGCACTTACAGATATGCATAGTATATAGTTGTTTGTTTGTTTTTTGTCTGAACAGCTAGAGAGTGCACTGAATGCAATAGAACCAAAGGTGTGAACAAGCTTCGTCCATTAAGGCATGACTGAGACATACATGTACCTGTCAATCCTCCTGTTTTTCCTAGGATTCTCCCATATTTTATTATTCTATCCCACTATAATCTCTTTAAATGTACCCATACTTCATATTTGTAATCTTTATATATATAGAAAAAATTCCACTTGTTGTAAATCTTTTTAGACGTGCTTGAAATGTAGCATACTAAGGACATCTGCTGATTACAATTAGACATTCCCTTTCCGTAAGGAATCTGTAATTGTAAATTTGTATGGGACTTGTAAAAGTGTTTAGCGTTTTGTTAATTTTTTTGTGAAATGTAAATTTGTTTTGTCCTTGGTAAAATAGTTTTTCCTATGTAATTGTGTCTTATGATTGGTAAAAATGTTTTTCAAAATGTAAATTTGTCTCGAGCTTTGTAAAAGTGTTTCACACTTTGTAATATTGTTTTGCACTTCCCGGCCACCGTAGTTATATGTCTTTCTGTTGTATTCATATTTTGTATCTTTCTTCAAAAGAAACAAACCCAGCCGCTCGCGACATCAGCAGAGCTGTCAAACGAGCGTTATTTTGCCCGGTCTCTCACACAGGCATCTAAACGCGCATGTATCATGCACAGACCTTTTACACTTGACAAAAACTCTCGACAACCTTTACTGGCTGCTGTGTCTTTAATATGGTGTAGAGATTATTATGCGTTATCGAAACATCAAGGAGGACGCAGCTAAGAAATGTCACTTATAAATTAAAACTGTATTTTTTTATGCAACAGCCTTGCATTTAAAAGGGAAACATAAAGGCGAACATAAGCAAAAAGACCCCTAGCCTGTAAGTTGTTTTATGGAATAGCCTATCTTAAACTGAATATGTATTTATTTATTTATTTATTTATTTATTTATTTATTGTTTGTTTGTTTGTTTGTTTGTTTGTTTGTTTGTTTGTTTGTTTGTTTGTTTGTTTGTTAAAAAGACCGTTTTCACATTTGCGTGTTTCATAATTGGGTAAACTTAGAGAGCAGCAAATGGTAGAGTACCACAAATACATACTGTATATACATTTATATTAATTTATATTAAAAAAAAAAGGAAAAATATTTGACCAGGAGTTTTAAAGACCCCCTATAGTTGTGTAATTATAACTATGTAATATTGTAATTATAAATAGTTTTGACAATGAAAACGATACAACTGATTAATGCTTGACATTTATTGAAAGATTTATAGATGAATTCATGCACCTTTCTCCATTTTTTATATATCATGAAGTCACTAAACATTTCCAGTTATTTTGTGGATCCATGAGAGATATGTTGAAATCCTAGTATACACTTCAGGAAACAGACGTGAATTACAGAGGTAAGGGTCACCGTAAGATGTGACTCCAACAGCAGTGTTATTACAAACCAAAGGACCTCCAGAATCCCCCTGTTAAAAACAAAGGTCAACACGTCACTAGAGAAATGAGTTCAAACATTAACATGAAGTCTGAATTTTATATCATACATACATTGCAGGTTCCACCATGGCCATAAGCACAGATCATCTTTGAGGCTTTATAAAGAGATTCCCATCTGTGTTTACACTCTGCATCATTCACTATAATCGTCTCTGCCTCTCTTAGACGATTAGGCACTGGGCCGTTCATCCACAGTGTTCCCCAACCAGCAACACTACAGAGAGTATCTGCTTTAACATCTTCTCCATTCTTTGGTAATGATATCAGTCCTACATTGTTGCTCAGTGTGACTCTTTTCATTAGCTGTAATGCAAAAACACAATTGTTAATTATAAACGCATTATTATATACTAATATATAAAATAATTCTTAACTAATGCAGATACGGTATAATCATTGGTATATGTAACTGTAATGCAAAACACAATTGATAATTCTGAACTTTTTTTAATGATGATTCTGCTGTTTTTGTTTGTTTGAAAACAGAAGCACCAAATGCGCAAAGGTGAACTGAATTTTCAAAATAAAACAAAACATTTTAAACAAGTATTGCAGATTTATACCTTCAAAAGCATGATGTCATTCTCAAAAGTATTAGAATTATAGTCTGGGTGCTGGATGTAGGATAACACTTTAAAGGAGTTGCATTTTTTACGCAAATCATGGGCGCCAACCACAACCGTCAAGATGTCACTTCTATTGGAAAAGCATTTATTATTATCAAATGACGCACTGTATGATTGTACTGAAGCTGATGTGTCATTCAAAACAGATTTTAGCTCAACACAGTTCACACTAAACAAAACTCTTACTTTTTCCAGCAATGTGCAGCAGTCAAGACAAACTCTTCAGTAATGAGGAATCCACCACAGATATGCTGCCTATAATATTGAAGAGAAACCATGTAAGGTCTGGAATGAGGTTTTGCTTCAGTCCCGTCCTCGATACTCACATGAGCTGAAAGCAATAGTGTTGTTAGTCAATTACTCAGCACATGTATTTTCAATATTCTTATCAAATCTGTACTTCAGTCTCACTAGTGAAGGTGAGGTCTGGGACCAGAGAAACCAGCAGGAGCAGAGAGATGAAGATGATGGTCATGATGAAGACAACCAGTGAGCTCACAATGACAAAACACTGTATAAATAAACTGTAAAAATAGACAGGTGGGTGTAGACATTTAAATAGTTTTATTTTTGATTTTGCACCATGAGCAACAACGTTAAGAGTGGTGGAGACCCATTTGATTGGCTGTTAGTAAAGTATGAGTCATTTCGAAAGTCACACCAACTGGCCCGCAAAGAAATCCGCCCAAAATACACCTCCTTCAGTGTGCAGCCATCATGAACTCTTCAGGCTCAAACTCAGTTAAAGGCCACCAAATGTGTGTTTTGTATTTATTTTCACAGGGTTGTAGATGAGATCCACCCTCATTCACAACACTACATTTCATTTAAGCCAAGAAAGAGTTCAGCTGAAATGTACAAATGAGCATTTGGTTTAAAATCAACAAGAGGTTTCAGATGAACAGTGCAGCAGTGTGATTGTGCTCGATCAGGAAATGTGGTTTTGAAAAAGACCTGTGTTGTATTTGAACTTATAAATGGATAGTTCTGGTTCTTGATTCTGATTGGCTGAGCTGTGTTTGAGTCATGACAGTTGTAACACTCTACAAACAAAGACTGTTTCTCAATATGCGTTCTTGTCTGTACTTGTGTCCTTGTATCCAGTGTTGCCAGATGTAGCTGACTGATTCCAGCCCAAAAACTGTTCAAGGGGTGGGGGGGGGGGGGGGGGGGGGGGGGGGGCACAAGCGTTTCTACACTGTTGTAAGCATTTGTATGCGAAGAACGAAGGCTATGGCATCTCTTTGGGAGATCAAAACAGGTTTATGAGGGCAGACCGGGGCTGGTGGGCACGGCGTTGCAAAACCGCCCAAATTTTCACTCCCCGCCTATGTCATTTTTTACCCGCAAAAATAAATTCAAAACCGCCCAATCTGGCAACACTGCTTGTGTCCTCGTGAAACGTCATCAACTGTTGCCGAAGTACTGTTCCAATTCAAAGTTCAAATTTTGCCAAGTACAGATAAATTTTGCCAAGGATGCATAGAGAGGTGACTTGTGCGAACTTGCGAAGCACAGATTTCCCTGAATGCATGAATAAAATCCAGTTGCAGGCCCGCAGAACCAGACGTGTTTTAGGCACACACAATCTAGCACACACAATCTAGGCAAACCATATATGGTTACAGCGGATGTTAATGTTATTAACGTCTTCTTGGACATCGTCATCGATATATTTTGATATATATGGTTAATAAATATTGTGCATAATAAACATTAGTGTTTACTTTATTTCACAAATATTACTAGATTACTATATTAATAGACAGGCGAATGGGGGTAACGTTGTTTCCGATCGCCATTCAATTATAATATACTGAACAGTTTTCTATCAGTCATCATAGATGATCAGTCATTATTGTCTGACAGAGTCAATATAGCACATACTCATTTGCTGGCCTTGCTGAAAGATTTAAATTGGACAGGTTTCATTTATATAATGGATTCACTTATAATGAAGGAAATAATAGCAAGTTAATATAGGCAATAATACAATTTGGATGTAATAAAAATCTTTTTACATGTAATAAATGTATAACACTATATTAATATTTTACTCAAGCGATTTAATAGTGTGTATTTGCTTAATTTTCTAATAACTTTTTCATTAATGATTTCCCACATTAAATACTGTAGTAATTTATAGTAAGCAATATATTGTTTTTAAAACAAAATTTATCAATAGAAACAAATTAACTATTAATAATTAATTTAAAAAATAATAATAATAAGTACATATATATATATATATATATATATATATATATATATATATATATATATATATATATATATATATATAACAGCTGTGACTGTTTCGTAAAATATAGTAGTTTATAATCAGATAATCAGTTAAGATAATCAGTTTATAACTATATTATATATTATATTATTTTACAACTAAAGTTATTAACCAAGTATCATAATATTAAGATCCTAAAATTAGTTTATTACACTTAATCCTACAATTAGACTGTCTATTATGTTTTCTTTGTGTATGTGGACACATGAATAAAGTCATAGGTGTGTTTAACCAATTATTTTTATTTACATAATTTAAGTTCAGAAACTGCAGAGATGTTAAAAATGATCATTACGATATAATAATGACTGAAATGGGAAATCATATTTGTGAAAATAAATAGGTGGCGATAATGCTAAGGAGTTAGTTACCATATATCACTGATCATCAACTGGCGGCCCGCGGGCCGAATTTGGCCCGCTGAGCCGTTCAATCCGGCCCGCGACTCGATTACAAAATTGTGAGGATCAAAAAGAAAATAGTGGTCCACATTATTAAAGCAACTAAAAATAACAACAACAGAGTCTCTTGTCAGAATAACCACCATTTATGACTATATTTAGGCTACACTCCAAAATGAGGACAGACTCAGACAGACTATGCGGTGTTAAGCATTTGTTTCAAACAAGCTTAAAAAAACTACAAAAAAAAGCGAATGAACGCATAACTTTTCCTCATGCCCTTACTTAACATTTGTTTTTTTTATTTCTAAGTCTCAACAACGTGCTTGATACTAGTTTGAAACTTAACAAAATGTTAAGCCAAAATTTGATTTTTATTTGATTTTCTTCTTGGGGGTCCGGCCCCCAAGGAGACTGTCTGGTAATGCCCTGGCCCTCTGACAAATATAGTTGATTACCCCTGTCATGTATGGTTTGCCTAAATCGTGTGTGCTAGATTGTGTGTGCCTGAAACGTGTGTGGTTCTGCGGTTCTGCAGCTGGATATATCTCCAATGCATTGCAGCGTAACCAGTGAAAGCTAATGGCGGAGGAGGAAACCCGCACGGTTTTAAAAATACTCATCTGTTGTGACACAAAATAAAGTCTTAAGAGTTTTTCAGGCGAGAATATGGTTGTTTTAAACTCGAATTGGCAGTTTGTTTATTAAGATAACGCGTCTTTGACGATGTGCCTCAGCTTATGCGGACTCTGACCCCCAGTCTGTCAGCGGGAGCTCCGTCATCACCTCCCCCGCCGAGAGCAGCTTTACATCGGCTAGTCCATCTCGGATGTACCGCTGGATCTCATCTCTCCATTGTAGTTAAAACATGATATTTAATACATCTTGTGCATATCTAACGGACAGTCTTTGGTCTTGTAAATCTATTATTTGTTCTCAGGTGTATTATTTTGGCAGTGTTATTTTGTTACAGTTTGTAATTGTCTTTAATTATGTTACCGTGTTGTACAATGTTTGTCTTTGTTTACCAAATTGCTTAACGTTATCTTTATTTCCTATTATTCACTTCTTGTACTTTATACTTGTATAATGTCTATTGTAGTTTATTAAATCTGATAATCAAAGACACGAGTCTGTGCAACCTATTTCACTTCACATTTATGGTTATTTACGTTTATATTTTCTTAAATCAAAATATAGATTTATAATATTAATATAATATCAATAATAAGGCTGTGCTTTATATAACTAAATCCTTATATTGTTAATGTACAGTGAAACCGATGAATCCATGGTGAGGTAAGTGACATTATAAAGTTTGAAGAAGTACCCGACTTGTGTCCTTGGTGTTCTTCCAAGTCTGAACTTGGCAAGTCTGAACTTCCAAGGACGCAAGTCTGAACTTTGCATACTTGGTATTGAGAAACAGCCTAAATTAATTTACAAACATACACCTGTGTCTGTTGCTTGGCAAACCATTCAGCTACTAGTATTGAGCCAAAGGAACTGCTTCATTTGCTTTTATTTTGTGAAACTTGGCTATTTATATAGATTATATAGTTTTTTTCTGTTGTCAAACTGCTGATAATTAAAGACGGTCACAATTTTTACCGGTGGTATAACATAGGAAGTCCCCCATATATCATTCTGTGTCATTCTGTGACAGTCGCACAACATTTTCCTATGAGAGGTGTGCCTGACCAATGGACATTGAGTGCTTCAGAAAGTATCATAATGTCTAGGGGAGTCATCTAATCAATAAGTTTAATGAGTTCAACCAATACACAGTTGTGATTGTTTTGTAATAATTCCTCCATGTCTGAGGGAGATGTCAAGTGCCGTGGTGGGCATTTCTCTCTGTCTCACACTGAACGCAGTCGAAAAATCACAATAGACTGGGTCATCGAACCAATCAGCGCAGATTAGCATCGTGCTAAAAATGGTTTGGGAACAAATGAATCTCTGAACAAATCATATGGAAGTCGTAGGGATAATTAGGTAAAATAAATGCATATTGTAAGACCATGAAAGTGTTTTTTCACCTTTCACTGCATGCATATCAGGCTGTTGTTGGAGACCTCTAAAACCAAAACATGATCTTTTTTAATGCATAATAGGGGCTCTTTAAAGGAATTCTATGTGTTATTAACTGGCTCTGACCTTGCAATCTGAAAGCTCTTTTAGGTTTTTATTTATCTAGCATATCTGCCAAGTTTTTATGATCTACTCATTCACTCACTCACTCACTCATCTTCGTCTTAGTCCCTGATTTATGAGGGGTCACCACAGCAGAATCAAAGGCCAATTACTCTGGCATATTAACCAAGCACATTAACCTCATCGTTAATGCTATTAACAAATCATTTTTAGTACTGCCAGTCTATTCATCATAAACAACATAACAACAATAAAAGTCATTTGTAAAAAGTCTATTGAGTGGCTAGTGACCTGAGGTATGGAACAGAGTAAGTTTTGTTTTTCCTATGCAAAAGTTTAAAATCTAACGACTTTAAAATAATTCACCCTTATTTTCGTGGTAGTAATGTCTCATAGAATAATTATATATATATATATTTTTTAAATTACCAGACGCTAAAAACACGAGAAAATAATCAGCAAAATTAGGGTGGATCTGGATAAGTTGTCACCAATCAAAATACTGATTTAAAATAGAATTTATTTATTTTATTATTTTTTTTTAGAGAGAATGTGGTTGAGATTATGAATATTAGCCAGATGCTGATCCTATTTGCAAACTGCACCATGACAATGAGGATAAAGTCATTTGAAAGTCATTTCAAGTCAATGAAACCTTCCAAATTTCCAAATACATGCAGTAAGTTCTTAAAAAAACACAAAGAGAAATATAAAACAAGCCTTTGAATTGGAGCGCACCATTGTTAGATGTCTTTTTATGCCATTTACTTTTCTCTAGTCTGAAATGTTTTTGACCAGTAGTTTTAAAACTTCATAATGTTTCAATTATAATTATGTAATATTGTAATTCTAGATGGTTGTGACAATGAAGACGATACAACTTGTAATTTAATACTTTTGTTAAAAGATTTTATGGAGCAATTCAAGAAAAAATATTTTCAACCTCCCACCACCAAAGCATATACAAACAATAAAAATAACTTATGTTAAGCTGTTCACAATATTTTAACTTCATTTACTATACATTACAGGGCTCGAAATTAACATTTTTGCTTGGTAGCACTGGTGCTCCTAACTTTACAAAATTTAGGTGAATCAGCCAAAATTTAGTCGCACCCACCAATTATGACTAACCCACCATTACTACAAGTTTTATGAATAGATTTATTGCATTTGAATTCAACACTAATCAAAACTAACAAGCAAAAAAAAATGTATGCATGCGTGAGGAAAATATGTCTCAACGAAATCCCTTTATCACAAGAAAACACATTTTTATAACATAATTAAGTGATCGAAAGTTACACAGACCGCTCACCGGCCCTGCACGCACTGCTTGACATGAATGAATCTGTCAACGATACGTTAACTGTGCTGTGTTCTCACGGGTGGTGTCTGATATTGCACAGATGCTTTTGACATATACCTTATTGTTTGCATACGTCATTTTAATAGCCGTACTGGTCTTTTCATGAGCTGCAATATTATGTAATCTTAGGCGGTGCAAGCACTTTTGCGATGGTGTATGTGGTGTTAAATTTTACATATAGCTGCCACTTGCACGGCTGACAGCATCTGGCGATTAAATGAAGGATTAAACAGAACCTCTTGTGCTTAAAATGTGTAGATGTGGCAAACAGTTAACTCACCTGAAAATTTCGTCGCACAGACTTTTCAGTGAATGGCTTTAGTTATTTTTATAGCGGACTTCAAGCCACTGGAAGTCTTTTATCCACTCTTCGAAAAATGTAGATGGTGGATTAACATTCACCACATGATCAGCAATCAGATGTGCCATTATGTGTAGCTTTAGGTGGTTTCTAAAACTAAATCTGTCAGTGTTGTTTTCATTCTCTCATCTTCAGCGTGTTACATTTTCGCGGTTGTAGCTTCTGTCATCTGAAGGCAGAAGGCGTTGACTGAGTGATTGAAAGCTGATTTTAACCAATCCATTCGGGTTCAGTTCTAGAGCAGTGGGCTAATAACAAGAGCAAGAAGGCGGGCAAACGTTGCGACCTTTGTTTACTGCAGCAGCAAGTAAAAACTGCAGTTTTAAACTGTTCCTGAGTGCTGCATTTCAAGTGCAAACATGCATTCTGCCAGAATGTGTCCTAAATTCATCCTGATATTTCTGACATTTCTTACTTTGGTCTGATGGGGTCTTGCTCTTATGCGTAGTCAAAGTAGACGGTTTCGATGACTCAGGCAAACTGTCCACAGTTTCCTCAACATTTTTAGATTTGCGAAATATAAATTTACCCATCTCTGCAGATGCGGTTTTCACATCCAGATGCGTGCTGTATTAATAACTAGCGAGTTATGATGTTCCATTCACTTTTTTTTTAAATACTAATCAGTAATGTCTTTAAAAAAATCTGAAAATATTAGCTTTCACTTGGAATACTGAAAAAATATATATTATAATCACTGAAAATTACAGTTTTTAAATCACTCTTGCGACCCCTTGAAATTATTCTGCAACCCCCAGTTTGACAACCACTGCTGTAGACTTTCGAAAGGCAATATAGCTTAAAGGGGCTAATAATTTTGACCACAAAATGGTTTTAAAAAAAATAAAAACTGCTTTTATTCTAGCCGAAAATAAAGCGAATAAAACTTTCTCCAGAAGAAAACATATTATCAGACATACTGTGAAAATGTCCTTGCTCTGTTAAAACAAACTATGGAAAGAACTAAATGGAAAGACTGGAAAACAATAGGGATAATCCATGCAATTCTTATTGATAAACATATGTTCTTAAACTTTAAGGGTTTTTACATCCGTTTTATGCCCCAGTCTGCATCTAGGTGCTTTATAGTGATTGATAATATGATACATGATGATCATTGTGTTAAACATTCAAGATATACAACTACGTGTTGTATTGTAATATTCCACAGAAACAGCAAATTGTTATCTGCTTGAAAAAATAAAAGGGTAACTGGATAAAGGTAGTGTGGTTGGGGCAGTGTTCCTGGACCTAAAGAAAGCCTTTGACACGGTTAATCACAGTATCTTACTAAATAAATTAAGAGAGTTCAAAATGTCAGCAGAAGCCTTACAGTGGTTTAGGTCTTATTTGGGTGGGGTGTGTGAGGGTCAATGGGATGAAGTCATCTGTGCGTTCTAACAATATTGGAGCACCTCAAGGGTCTGTTCTTGGCCCATTGTTGTTTACAATGTACATAAATGACCTTCCAGATTGCTGCCCAGGAGTTAACTGCCAGTTGTATGCAGATGACACAGTAATCTATGTGTCAGCTAAAACACCGTGCCGGGCAGGTGAGCAACCGTCCCAGGCTTTACAACACATTTCAAGATGGCTTGAGCTGTCTCATTTTACGTTAAATGTCAAGAAAACAGTTTCTATGTGCTTTTCTATAAGAAATAGGCCTGTACGGGATACATTTGAGGTGCTGATTAAAAATAAAGCTATTAAAGAAGTGAATGAATTTAAGAATCTTGGCAGAACTCGAGACATTAATTTAAAATTTGATAGTCATGTTAAAAATATGAGTAAGAAAGTTAAGCCAAGTCTAAACTCTTTTCGTCTTATTAGAAGGTTTTTAACATATCATACTGCAAAATTATACATGCACACAGTGATATTCTCTCACTTGACGTATTGCATTACATCGTGGTCACAAGCCTCTTTAACTACATTGAAGCCTATTGACTCAATATATAAACAAGCAGGTAAAATTATGGACTTAAAGCCTATGCGATGGCATCATTGTGAAGTTTTATGTAAACATAACCTTTTTAGTTTTGATAGTTTTATTAAATTTAATTATCTTAAATTGGTTTTTAAATGTTTAAATAATCATGTTCCAATGCTGTTTTCTGATTTAATCAGTAGACATCAATCCTCTCACAGAGTCACACGGGCAACTGCTAATGGTGACTGTCTAGTGCCAAAGTTTAAGACCTCTTTTGGCCAGTCTGTTTTCTCTGTAAAGGGAGCCAAACTGTGGAATGATTTACCTGTTAGCTTAAAATCAGAAAGTAATCTAAATATTTTTAGTAGTGTTCTTAAAAAGTGGTTAAAAGCAAAACAGCAGTGTTTGCACAAATAGTCTACTGTTAGTTTGTCGGAGCATGTCGCCTTTGCTTTCGCCTTTGCTCCAGTAATTTTATGTAAATAATTATGATGCAGTGTATATGTTTTTATTATAGTTCCATTTTGTCAATTGTGTCAAGCCTCCTGTGGACAGGTGTTGAGAATTAGCAAGTTTGCTAAAACACTTAAACAAATGCATTTGGTTGTCCAGTGTAATTGTGATGTCCATGTCAAATAAATAAATAAATAAAGTTATATTTCAGCAATTTGTGAATAGGCCAAGTTGCAAGTAGAAACTGTTCTTGCGTGGTTATGTTGTGTGCCTTTTTGGGAAACACATGGAATTGGAAAGAACATTCAAAACCTTGCATATATAAAACCTTCTTAACAGCCAAGACACATCATTATCGGGAAACCTAGCCCTCTTCAATAATGAGGAAACCAACAGATATGTTGCTAATACATCTGAAGAGAAACCATGTAAGGTCTGAGGTGAGGTTTTGCTTCTGTTTTCTCCTTTCTATAACCACATGAGCTGAAAGTATTAGTGTTGTTAGTCAATTCCTCACCACATTCATGCCATTTCAAAAGTCACACCAACTGACTCTGGTGACACCAACTGGTAAATGCACTAACTTATAAAGACATTGTGTAGCCATCATAAACACTAAAGCCAAGAGAGCAGTTACAGTTTAAAGAGCCCCTATTTTGCATTATAAAAGGTCATATTTTAGTTTTGGTGGTCTCCAACAACAGGCTAAAATGCATGTAAGGTCAAAAACACTTTCATTGTCTTATAATATGCATTTATTTTTACCTAATTATCCCAATGACTCCCATATGATTTGTTCAGTGATTCATTTGTTCCCAAACCTCTCCTTTGCGTGATGCTAACCTGCGGTGATTGGTCCGATGAGCGAGTCTGTTGTGATTGATTGACTGTGGTTAGTGTGAGGAATGCCCACTAAGTATATGTGTGAGCCCAATGCAGGAGTGCATTAAATCAATGCAGTTAAACACCAGCATATTACTCTACTCTTAACCCTAACCCCAAGTAATAACAATGACACACAATCAGTATTAAACCACACAGTGGCGCAAAATGCATTTAAATCCATAAAGGAAGAAGCACACATTGTGTTTTCAACATGGTTTTGGTTGCAATATGGGAAATAGCCTTAAAGATTTAACCTGAGAGATACATTACAAGCACTAATATATAATATATACGTGGTTACAAGCCGCGCAGAGTGATTACAAGTTACAACACACAGTTAAATACATAATTTGCAATCTACAGTAAACGAGACAATTTTAATCACACGTACATGTTCTGTAGAAAGGAGAAACACTTACAGGATCTGGAGGAAGAAAAAACTGGTCCAAATAAACTGTGTAACAGTTACTGACAAGGTCCCATACATAGTCTTTGCTGCTCCTTCATTTAATAACAAACAACCGGCGAATCCCATGTTGCAGGGTAGGTTATTGTCTCACTCAGAAAAATGGTGGGAACAAACAGAACACCTGGTATACTGGTATTGTTGTGAAAACGATTTTTAACCCTGTATTCCCCACAGCTGCATGTCTGGCCATTGCTCAGTAATAGTAATCTTCGCGTCATGATCAATCCCATGATCATTTGTTTTACCAGATCCGGCACTTCATATACAGATCCAAACCAAGGCCGAATCATTCATCTGACTCTGAGTCGACTCAAAAGAATCAATAGTTTTAAACACGTGTGCAGTGCACTTTCAGATTTAAACCTCAGCTGGATGTTTCTATTCACTTAGAGCTGTGTTACAAACTGCATGGATGGTAATTTTCAAAAACCCATAATAGGGGCTCTTTAAGTTGTTTTAAATGTACATATAGTGTCTAGTGATCCCAGATTTGTAAAGCCTGACCCCATGGCTAAACATGTCGTTTATACAGATTAATGAAAGTTTAAAGCAATGCATTTGATACTTTTGATCCTATTAAAAAGTAAAATCACTGTCCATTCAGATAATTCTCTTTTCCTTTCCTTCCATGTGTTCAAAATAGTGAGAATATTTCCATCGCAGAAATGTAAGGCCCTGCCATCTTTTTTTCTGTCTGTTCCTGCATTCTCTTATTGTGTGCAAGATTCAACATGACTATGATACATTTTAATTAAGCAATTAAAAAAAAGCGAATTATCTAAACTAAAAAGTAACTCATGTTACATTTTTAAAAAAGTAACTCAATATTATTACTTAGCTTTTAAAAGTTATGTGTTACTTTACATGTTACTTAGTAAAGTAATAATATTACGTAACTCACGTTACTTGTAATGCATCACCCCCAACACTGAAAATGAGCAAGGATCAGGATTCCGTTCTTTATACATGGATTACTTAACCAGCTGGATTTGGTTATTGACGATTTGACACAATCCAGTATTGTTTTGTTCTTCAAAACTCATCAGACAGTTGTTGTCATAGCAACAGTTCTGGTAGCTCAAACCTGCTTGGGAGCAGGCTTATTCCATATAAACAGGATTAGATCGAGTCTTTTCAAGCAAAGGTGATACTGAAAGTACCAAATGCTGATATTTTCTTACAATAGAAGTTATATATACTTGGAAAAATAGTGAAATAGATTTAAAAACGATATAGTTCCAGTTTAAGTTTAACGTTTAGTTCATCCAGACATTTTAATCTGATTCGCAGACTTGTTTGAAGAACTAAATTAGCCAGAGATCAGATATCAAGATTAAAAGATCCAGGATCTGACAAATCATCTTGGATCATATCTTAGATCATTTAAGCAAGGTACAAAGAACGAACCCCTGGTGAGTGAGTTGTCCTCAACCAGAATATTGACTCTAAATCCACAGTTTTGATCATGTAATTATTATCCAGATGCTGATATCATTGAAAAAATGCAACATGACAGTGAGGATTAAATCAGTTGCTCAAAATGAATCCTTTCAAATTGCCAAATGTTCAGAAAAATGCTTTATTTCACTCTCTTGTAATTGTTAATAAAGTATCACAAGACTTCTGCGACAGCAGTTAAGAGAATACTTAAATTTAGAAACGGAATTTTACTATCTAGCATTTATCTTCAGTACATTCGTCATGGTAAAGATGCTTCATGTGGCTCTGAGGGGGTGAATAAAAGTCTCCTATAGTGACTTTGCTGGAATTAATAGGTCATTTGTGTACTTTGGGTGATTCCAATTAACCACCCACCACTGCTATTTGTCTTTTTTTGGCTAATACATGAGCTCCTCTTCTCTGAATCCTTTGTCAGCTGGTACTGTAACTATGGCTTCACAGCAAGCAGCACTTAACCTATTCACCATCAAACCAGCCTAAAACTAATATCCCCAAATATTCCCTGATTCATAAAATAGTTTTGTTGTACTTATAATAGATGGTTTAAACCATGAGTGTCCAGTCCTGAAGAGCTGACGTCTTGCAAAATTTAGGTACAACCTCAATCGTAACCAACTCCTACTAGACTTGCTAGAAATGTTCTAGACTGTGCTGCCCCCACATCCTGAATGAGAAATGAGATCAGAGGTGTGAAGAACAAGTGTTAAGATCAGAGGTGTTAGTCTATGATCATAAAAATAATAATAATAATAAATAAAAAATGTTAGCTCTGTAAATTCTTTCCAAAAATGTTTGAAAGTATCTTAGTGGACTGAAAATTATTTAAAATAAAGCATATAGTGAGTTTTTCCCAACACAACACCCAAAAACAGTACTTAAAAGTTTTTGTAAATGTATTAAATGTACTCCAAAATGTTTTTTTTTTTTTTTGTTTGTTTGTTTTTTGCACTGTAATTCATCTTTAAAGAGAGCACCATTTCTTACCATCTCTGCAAACATTCATAGAAGTGTTGTTTGGGTGGGCTGACTCATTTAAAAGGGTTGCTCTGCCGACACCTTTGAGCCAAGTTTCTTTAAAAACATAAAATCCAAGATGTTTTGTAGAGTTAACAATCATTTGTCCATAAGGGAATGAATGTTTAAAACTCGACAGTACTGTTTCTGGCTCTACAGAAAGTTTGCAGTGATGTCTGATTGTTGTATGTTAGATGACAATAGGGTGCTTTCCCAGGGGTCTGTGTGGGTCCTAATGCCCTACTATAGTGATAGGTATGATATACCATCAGAGTTATTTGTAGGATATTTGTAATCTTAAACAAATGGTTACAAGTTTGCTTTCCTGCAACAAAAACTGATGACTATGAAAAACTCCACTGTTGATGATAAATAATAATATGTGAGAGCAAGTGTATAATAAAATATAAACTATACAGTTTTACATTAATTTTAGGCTACATGTCTATACGAACATCTACAAGATAAATGTTTTGTGAACACTTACGGTGTCTGACGGTGCTCTAGATCTGCCGGTTTCAAACCACTGGATGTATATTTTCCAAATCTGCTGGCTGCTTGGCATGTCACAACAGTATGAACCGTTATAGGGGTGGTTATTTTAATTATTAATAATATACAGATCAGAGTAAACTATTTCTAAACTATTATAAAGGGAAAATCGCAGCCGCTCCCCATACAGTACATCTTGTTTGGATGTCCCCTGTAAATCACACCCTGGGTAAGACTATCCATTAGATGAGTTGTTAAACTATGCCCCTAACACTCTGTTGTCCTAAAAATTCCAGGATAATTCACATAAATGCTGTTTCTGTCTTATATCATCCCGTTTTTGTCCTAGAATATTATTTAATACAATTCAGTCCATTTTAACACCTTTTATTGACATTTTAAACCATGTGTCAAGCTTAACCTGTGAAGATTTTCTTAATTACTTTGTTGACCAGGTTTCCTCAATCAGACAGAGTCTTTATAGCAGTAACAATGTAAGTCTGGTTACTTTTTTTTTTTTCTGAGGCCATGTCTGTGCTTAGCGTGTTTGAACAAGTCTCCTTATCCTACCTTTCAGACGTTTTATATATTTATATATAACATATGTCAAGTAAATTATGTGTAATTATGTGCAAGTAAAACAGAACTTACTGTGGTAGGAGAAGCTGTGAAAATCTTTATTTATTTAATAAATGACTTGTGCCTTAGAAGAAAAAATTGGTGACACTCAGGCCCCGTTTACACTAAAACGTTTTAGTCTTAAAACGGCGTTTTAAAATGAAAATGATCCGCATCCACACAGGCGTTTCAGCTAGTGTTTCTGAACAACTCTCCATCTTCTGTATACTACACCGATGTAAACGCGCATCGCGTGACTACACTCTGGCATGCACTGCAGCATACTTTGAGCACATCTACTCATATGAGAGCTGTGCGTGTCGGACTGTTCATCAAGGATTTACCACGGGATCTAATCTCACTATATTTGTTAAACGTGATATTTAATTCATCTTGTCTCTATCTAACAACATATTCCCTGACTTTGGTCTTTTGAATCTATTACTTGTTCTCAGGTAACATGTTTTGGCTGAGCGCAAATATTAATTGATGTAACCATGTATACTAATTCTGCACATTTGACTGATTGCTTGCCTTTATTTGCTATAATGTATAAACTTGTTGTATGTTATACTTTAATAATGGCCATTATTGAGTATTAAAACTCATATTCAGCAAAAGAAAGGGTATGTTTCATATTTTCAAAGAAAATGAAAGGAGGCAGTTCTGTTATAGGCTCCGTTTTGTTATAAAACTGCGTGAAGATGACAGTCATATATGTGGCTACTGTACACAATGTTAAGTTAATATCAAAATGAAAAAATAGGCAGTTTCTCATGTCATGTTTTATTTTATTTTTGGAAAAGTGAAACAACGTAGCCAGGGTGATGTGAATGAGGTTAAAGTACACTGTTCCCTTTGAAGACTTACCCGACGTGTCCTCGGGAGTTGTCCATATCAAACTTGCGAAGTCTGAACTTACAAGGAGAGGATGCAAGCCTGAACTGTGTTTAGGCTACTTAATATTGAGGAAAAAGCTCCAACGCAGCCACGCCTCTGTTTTCAGATGCCTCCGTTTTCCCCCATCCACAATAACATGGAGCAGCAGCGTTTTCAAACTACAAACGGCCTCTTCAGCCTTTCCAAAACGCTCCATTTTTGGCGCTCGAAAACTTTAGCATAGTGGTTGAGGCGCTTTAGAATGAGCAAAACAAAATTTCAGATGTTTTACAATGTGGTCAGCCTGCTGGTTTGTCCATTCACACACATTTTTATCATCACATGACTTTTTTCTAACTGGAATATGTTCGATAAAAGTGTTTCCATCATAGTTTATGCACATTTTGTCTTATCGAATAAAAAGTTTATCCTACTCAGTTACGCACATACAATTGTTATGACACAGCCCTATCACCCTGCAGCCCAAGACCAGTTACTCACTAAGCTAAGCAGGGCTGAGTCTAGTCAGTACCTGGATGGAAGAACACATGGGAAAACTGGGTTGCTGTTGGAAGTGGTGTTATTGAGGCCAGCACAACCTGTGCTCTGTGTGAATCCTAATGCCCCAGTAAAGTGAAGGGGACACTATACTGTCACCAACTTTTGGATGAGACGTTAAACCGAGGTCCTGACTTTCTGACTGTCCATGGCACTTCTCTTAAAGACTAGGGGTGTCCTGTGGTCGCCGTCGCTTCATCTAAGTGAATGTTGCACACTGATGGTGGTATGGAGGGACCCCCCTCATGATTGTGAAGCGCTTTGGGTGTATGGCAATAAATGCGCTATATAAATTCACATTACTTACTTACAATTTTCAAAATTGATGCGCAACTTGCCATCCAAAAATGACATAAAGATAACTTAGCAATTAAAGTGAAGGCATGTTTAGACTCTGCACCATGTGCTCTGATGATTTCAAAATGGCTGATTTATTGATAAAACTAAAAGAGTACCTGAAGTGGCCACTAGGTGTCAGTATTTAACAACAAACTATGGCATAAGGCCAGGATATAGACAAATTACCAGGTTGTAAACATTCAGGATGCTCGCACAGCGAGGTTGCAGAAAAAAAAACGGGAGCGCTAGCATTTACAGCAAGGGAATGACATCTGATGCTGTACAGAGTTTGTTGTTGTATCAGAGATAAGTTATACTGATTACATATTATATATATTATTTACATAATGCTTTCAGCATATTATAACACCCAGTGATAAGCACAGTTATTTGGCAAATTAACGCTAAAGTGAGCGGCGTTTGTCTGACAGCTCCATGTGCGATAGCACCCTCGCAATGGATATTGGATAAGATTAAACGGCCAAGCATCTGGCCCAAATAATACAACTATCTAATTGAAACTCCAAGTGATTTTACAAGAGAGAAGTTAAAGGCCTATAAGTCTTTGGATGCCTACAATTTTGTTCTGTGTGGTCATGTGCAAGAAATAATGTTCCCTGATTACCAGATTCAAAGTTTTGTAGTGCTAAAAACCGAGGTTCTGCCTTGCCACAGACAAGTAAAGAAGACAGAACTGTACAAGGCCTGGGTCATCATCAACAAGCAAAACTATTGCATTCTGACAGCAAACTGCAACTGTACGGCAGGGTATGTGAACTTATATTTTTACATTTCATTCTAAGTATTCAGTGTCCGCAGTTTAATTCACCATATTTGACTGTTTTTGCTTAAATCATTGCTCCAATCAAAGATCGAGGAATTTGCTGCTGCTCACATGCTGGCGAATAGTTGTAAATGTGAGCACATCATGCCAGTTCTTTAGGACGTACTCACACTATGCTATCCGAACTGAGCCCAGGCCTGTTTCCCGGATCGTTTGAGAAGTGTGAGTGCTCTGAATTGGGCTCAGGCACGGTTCAGTTGGCCGGCCTTGGCCCGGTTGTAAGAGGTATGCCAGAGCATGTTTCACTTGGGCTTTGTAGTGTGAGTGCAAAGCCCGCCTGAGCCCGAAACTGAAGACGAGACGTGACTTTTACGGGACTGTTTCATATGGATTTATTAATCATTCTTACTGTTCAATGAACGCAAACTGTCGTAGATGGTTAATGACGCAAGCCCCTCACTGCACGACAGCTGCAGCTTTAGCAAACCTCCTAATTTCTGCAGCACAAGGAATTTATGATTGTTTATGAGAGTCAAAAGTGGCTGATTTGTTCGACGAAATATTTGATTGCGTGTCACTGCATCCCACACGACCAAAACGATATAACTAAAGAAATTCCCACTGTGCTGAGCAAGAGCGCTTCTTTTTGAACAGCGCATCATCAATGACGTAAGCGTGCTCAGGCGTGAATGCAATGTGAGTGTGGGCCGTCAGAGGAGATGGGAGGGGGGACAAGCGTGCTTCGGTCCAGTTCAGGTCAACTGTACATAGTGAGTACGCCCTTACTCTCTTCACTGGCTCCCTGTTCAATTCAGACTTGATCTGAAACTACTGTTGTTTGTTTTTAATGCAGTTAACGGTCTTGCACATTCATATATTTGTGAGATTTTAAAGATTCATAAACATAACAGGGCCCTATGATCAGCAGGCTAGTTGTTGCTGAAGGTCCTCAGATCTAGGTATTAACAATGGGGTGATCGTTCTTTTGCAGTGTCAGCTCCAAAACTGTGGAATACCCTCCATATCATCACGAATGTGGCACCATTTAAAGCAAAACTTAAAACCTATTTATTCAGAATTGCTTTTAATATTCAGTAGTGTAAAATGCTGTTTTATTGACAGTCTTCTTTAGATTGTGTTCTTACCATCTTATGTGTTTTAATGTGTAATAGGGTATATGCCGAGCTAGTGTTGTTCCAATACTGATAAACTTCCGGTGACCTGTTATTGTGAGTTTTTTTCCATTTTATATGGTTTCTTTTACAGCATCAATGTTGTAATGTAATATAAAAACAATCAGTTAAACAGACTTTGGCATTCATTTAGTTGCTCAAGCGTAAAATGAGACAAAAAGCCGTTAACTAGCACGCGCCCGTCAGAATCGGCAGGCTAGCGCAAAAGCTTCATTGATTATACTGGGGTAAAATAAATGCTCATATTATAAAGATATGGTGTGGAAAAATGTAATTTAATGCGGTGCTTCTTGTACAATCCGAGACCCACTTTATATCGGATATCACTCAGCCAGTGGAGATTGCTGATTTTTAAAGAAAACAGACCTTAAACTCGCCGAATTTGCATTGGCATACAATTCACCGGAAACGATTAACCCGGGTTACAGGCAAATTAAAAGTCCTATTAGCATGCTTCGGCATACACCCTATTTGGTTTTAATGCTGTAAAGCACTTTGGGCAGCCCCCTGGTTATAGTAAAGTGCTATATAAATAAAGTTGATTGATAGATTGATGTACATGGTCTTTGTCCACAATGACCCATGATCAAAACTGCTGCAATATTACATTGTTTACATTTTTGACCCTATTCTCAAAGCTGTTCTATGGTGTGACTGTCTCGTGCATAGTTTGATAAGTTATAACCCATTAAAAAAATGCTAAATCATTAATAAATACATCAGGTCTAATTTTACAAATAGCTATTTTAGTAAATTGCAATACTTTTTAAAGCCATATATTTCTAAAAAAAAAAACTAAGGAACTTAATACATTTTGTCACTGAAAACCATGTGCACTGGTGTGAGACTATGGGCCCTATCATACATACACCCGGCGCAATTAGGCGCAGGACGTGTTTCCAATACGTGTTGCTATTTTCAGACCAACGCAATCTTGATTTTCCCGTCTTCCGCCACATTGTTTAAATAGCAAATCCATTTGCGCCACTTTGTGAACTCATGAGTGTTCTGGTCTAAAATAGAAATGTGTTAAAGCACATTGTTGGCGCATTGCTACTTTGAGGCACTAAAATAGACTGCTCAATAGACCAGCTAAGAGCATGTCTAAAGTCCAGAGTGCATCAGATGTGCGCCTCGCTTACACATTGCTTAAAGCACACAGAATGTACAGCAATACAAAAATATCTTTACAAATTTAAAGGAATTAAATATTACAAAAATTATTTTCTACATAAATATAAAAACCAGTCTCTCCATGCCTTCTTCATCTTGGGGGGCCTTTTTTAGTTTATTCACGACAATTTGCTTAATGTTATTACTAGTAGTAGTATTATTTATTATATGCATATTTATATTTGTTTTATTAAAAAAACTTAAGCTTAAGCTTAGATATGTCCACCTGTCAGGTTTTGGACCATATGGGGCATAGGACGTGTCTTTGGATAGAACTCAGTTTTTTGAACACACTTCATTAGTATTGTTCATTTATTCGTTTGTTGAAAATTAAAACTGAAAAGAAATAGTTTTGAAACCAACCTTTATGCTTAACAAACGAAATTATTTATGTATAGGCTAATGGATGTCTTCAGTGAGTGCGTCCAGCACGTTTCCTTATCCACGAAAGAATGAAAGTGAAAGTAAAGGCCAAATGGAGGAGGCTTTCTTAACCCTTGCCTTGCAGATGTTCTGTTTAACTGTTTTCTCGTTAGTGAAGCGTTCAGTTTTTACACTTACAAAGTCCACCATGTAAATAACAAATGCGCCATGGTGCAACGCAACTTAAAGGGCATGGGAGATGGGACTCTGATTGGTTTCTTCTCAAAACACACCTATAACTCATTAAGAGAATAAGCTAACCCTCCGCAGCGCAGAGCGTATTTTTCTGTCCTTAAAATAGCAAAAGGGGATTCGGACACGCCCTTAATGCTTTTCCACCCTGTGCTTTAGACTTTGCGCCTAGACCTTTAAAATAGTGTTCTGGGCTATATGACAGTCAGATATACAAGTACAAATGTGAAAGCAACAGAAGGCCACAGGTGACCGTTTGAGATTATTGTTTTGTTTTGTTTACATTTTTTGTTTCCTTTTATTTTTGACCATAAAATGATGGAATTGAATTGTTCAATTAATATCAGACAGCAGGTTTTGACAACAGCTCTCTGTGAAGAGAAGAATACTAATAGAAAAATAGTGTTTTATTCATTTACAAAAGCAAGTTTTATTGTACACAAATAAATTTGAACAAAATAGATGGCTTGTGTGCTTGTAATGATGTTTTACAGCCTGCAAATAACATAATTTGAATGCCAAAAAAGATCTACAGCTTACGCTTCTGTAAATTTATGTGGTAAATGGAAACACTTTCAGAAGTTAGATAGCATTTTTTTTTTCAGCTGATTTATCACCAAAGTACCAACAAACACTGACTTATTTTACACACAGAAACATATTTATTTAGCAGAGCTAACAGGAATAGAGAGATGGTGCTAATGATAAAGATAATCAGTGGAAACTATCAAATGTTTGCACCTCGTGGACATTAAGATGTTGCATAAGCAAGATGGTGTTCAATTCAATTCATTTCACCTTTATTTGTATAGCGCTTTTATAATGTAGATTGTGTCAAAGCAGCTTCACATAGAAGATCATAGTAAATTGAAACAGTTTCAGTTCAGTTTTCAGTGTTTAAGTTCAGTTTAGCTCAATTTAGTGTGGTTCAATAATCACTACTGAGAGTTCAAACACTGAAGAGCAAATCCATGCAAGCCAGTAGCGACAGCGGCGAGGAAAAAACTTTTTTATAAAAGTGTCTTGAAAAATATCTTGTCAAATATTATTTAAGTATGGCAAAGATAAAATAAATCAGTTATTAGAAATAAGTTATTAAAACTATTATGTGTTGAAAAAAGTCTTCTCTCCGTTAAACAGAAATTGGGAGAAAAAACAAAACAGGGGGGTAATTGCCAAGGCTGAACAGAATACACAGACAGATAATACTCAAACTGAAAATTTATTTAATAAAGAACAAATGCAGCTGCCATTCGCAGACCACCCGCGGGGAACGCAAACTGGATTAAAGCAACAGAAATGAAGAGAGCGGTTGAAGGAGCAGTATGAGGAGATAACCCCTGCAACAGAGCGAGTGCTGGAGCTGGCGAGCGCAGAGGTGGAGGCTGGATTCAAAAGCGTGGCGACTGTGCAAATAACAGGCAAGCAATCACGTTAAGTTATAAATTATAGTGCTGGCCTAGACTGGACGGGACAGGACAAGACATAATTCACTCAAGGCATTAAGGAATAGCATAGAGTGTGTAAGCTTTAATAAACAATAACCTGGCAAAGAAGTACAAGACAGGGCAAGTATATGTAGGTTGAGAATCAGATCCAAATAGCAACAGGTGAGTAATGTGTGTGTGCCAGCACCGATTGAAGACAGAGCAGCTCAGATCAAACCTGACCAATGACACTGATAGTTCTGACTTTAACTGTCAGTCCCCAGACTTCATATTTAGCTCAGTCTCAGCGATGAGAATGTGTCCTTATTTTAATCTTAAACTGTTTCGCGCTGCGAAAAGGGGCGGGATTAAACAAGATGATTAGTGATTAAAAAAAGCGAGCGATTGGTCCTTGTTTTAAATTTCTGTCCAGAGAGGTCATGTTTTGATCCTCGATTGGTCTCACGCAGTCAAGTGATGCGATTTAGCAGGTCAGAGTTCACCAAGCTTGAACTTTGCACCGCAGCGACCTGCGAAACGTGACGCATGACCTTAATTAGTCACACCAGAGTTTGTGTGTGCGAAATTCTGTCGTGCGGCGCTGCGAAAAGGGGTGGGATTAAACAAGATGATTAGACATTAAAAAAAGAGAGCAATTGCTCCATGTTTTAAATTTCTGTCCAGAGAGGTCCTGTTTTGATCCTCGATTGGTCTCACGCAGTCAAGTGATGCGATTTCGCAGGTCAGAGTTCACCAAGGTTGCGTACGTATGAATGGAAGTCTATGGGAAGAACAGTCAAGTGTTACCGCAGCTTAATGCGTGTGCGCCAGCGCTGATTGTAAGACGCAACAGCTGAAACACAATAGATTAAGACAAAGCAGCTCAGATCAATTATTCTTATTTTAATATTTTAATCTTAAACTGTTTGATTACATAATTAATTGTGCATATTATTTACATTCTTAATTGTGCATGTCTACATGACTAAGATGTACTATGGACACACATGATGTCACAAAGATTCCCGTATACTGGGTGTTTACATAAAAATGAAATTATGTTTACATAGAATTAAAAATTACGTTTTTAAAGAGTGACCTTTTTGAAAACTTAAAACTTCTGTGCATTTTTCTAAGTTGTGCATTTTCATGCTCCAAAAAGCTGTTGTCGTGTAAATGTTATTCATTTTTGTGGCTGAAAACCTTATGACCTCTTATTTACCACACATACACGCGCATCAAAAAATAACATCTTCGTGGGGCATCAGCAAAACTGCTGAGTTGTGTTTCATACATCAGATGTGGTGAGCAGAAGCAGAGAGATTATGTTCATGGTTAATATAATCAGTGAAAACTATCAAAAGTTTGCAAATTTGGTGGAGAGTAAGCTGTGGTATAAGATTGAGGTATAAGATTGTGGTATAAGTAACATAAGTAAAATTTCTTATTAAACTTGTGGTCTCATTTTCAGGTCACATGGTTTATTATAAAACTGTTAAGCACATCAGCATAGATTTTAATATTTGATTTAATAAACAAAGAAAAAAGTCTTACATGATCCATGTGTAGTTCAAAAACATAAACATAATTCTGAAAAATAGGATGAATGATTATTCTAAGAAAACCTTTGCCTTTCATTTCTGTAGAAGATTTAAGAACAGTGTGTATACCATAAACTGTGTGTAGATATATATATAAATGAAACAACGACTTAACTCACGGCTGAACTATCATAGTATGATGCATCGTTTAGGAAAAGAACAATGTAGTGACGAGTGTTTCCCAAAACCCATAGTTTCTCTGTCGCAGATCCGTCGCTTGAACCACGTTAGTTATAGCATAAAATGCCCATAATGATGCTCTAAACTGGGTGGAGAAACAACTTCTTTAGAGAAGAACCCCATCATTTCTTTGTGCAAATTATATTGTTTTACACAAACAGGCATTTAAAAAAAATCCAATATTGGTTTTTGTAAAAACATGGACTCGATTTCCATATTAATTTAATTACTTGTAAACATATAGGACCTATGTTTGCTTTACTAATATTATTGATAAGTTTACATACATATTACATATTCTATTCTAAAAGATAAAATCACTTACAAAAGCTAACATGTATTCTAATATATAAATCATATAAATAAAATAAATAATAAGGAGATTTATTATAACATGAAATTTAATATTTATTGTTAATTAGGAAATTAAAAATATCCTATGTTAATAATAATATTAATGATGATGATGATTATTATTATTAAGTAGGATATTGTTTATTTATTTTTTTGAAAAGTCTACTTTTACAATTTGACACATGTAAACCACAGCAGAAAGTTCTAACCAACAGGCCCATGTCATATACAGAAGAGATACTAATAAATAACCCAATATAAATTAAAAGCATTAACGTATGCTATGTTTTTTGTTTTCGCAAGCTTTGAAGACGTAACATGAATTCCGCTTTTAAATAATAGGTCACCTATAGCTTTCTCCATGAGGCTGTGTTCAAAATGACATCAATGTTTTCAAAGTGAACTGCAAAGGGAGCACAATTGCAAGCATGAAGATCGCTAAAACTGAACTTTAAAAATAGTTTGAAAGCAAATTACACCTAAGAGAGATGACTTTAATGCTTTTTTTAATCATTCCAACTTTGAATGTTAGAATGTTTTAAATGAATGGGTCATCGGGGGGAAAAGTGGGAATAGAACACAGCCAGGAACTATGTTTCTAACTACAGCTCCAGAGGTGTAGTTGCATGTGCAGAAGTTTGCGTCACAGTTTGCGAATGTTCATTGGAATGAGGGATTTGGGAAACGTCAAATCAACGAACTATGTTGTAACAACGGAACTTGAGACCTTAGTTGGCTAACGATGGTTTTGGGTTACGCACCCCAGAAAGACCACACAGAGGTGTTTTCACAAAGAAACTTATCTATTTTACGCTTTGTCAGTTTAGTGCTAATTTGTAGTTCAGCACCAAACAATTTTGGCACCCAACCACACCCCTAAACCCAGCCGTCATTGGTGGATAAGCAAATCGTACTAAATTGTACGAATGAGATCGTACGAACTCATATTAGCCACTAAATCAAAAAATTACGAATTGTCGTGAGATTGTGTGGTCCTTATTCTCCAGCTTTATGTTGATCGTATAAAAACAAAGAAAACAATCTGAAGTTGTTTTTATGTTATATATTCCAGAAATGTTACCAGTCCGGCCTACTTGGAAAAGATTTTCCTCCATGTGGCCCCTGAGCTAAAAGAAGTTTGACACCCCTGATTTAAAGAAACTAGGAACCAAGGAACTATGGGTAATGTAGTGCACCATATATGGACGTGTAATATACTGAACATTCTTGGTGATGTAATACAAAGCAAACTAAAAAAATAAAGAATCAAATTCAAACAGTGATCACCAATGTTTTTTAAATGCAGGATCCCCAACCTTGGCCTTGCTAGAATAAAACTTCTAATTGAAACTTTGAACCATTAATTAAACCTTTAATTGAACCTGCACTCGTTTATCCTACTTTCAATTTTAACCAACTTTCATTGGATTTCCATTTGGATGACATTTGGAGGGGTGAAAATTTGGGTGACGCTGCACTGTGACAACAGCAGTAGCCAGATCATATATAGTGCCACTGTAAACAAACAAAAAAGATTGCTTAAATAGTTTTCAGTAACACTTCTGTCGGTTCTGCATTAGCATTTTATAAACCAAATAACAAAAAACCAAAATCTTGTAACAAGCTGGATATTAACGTGCAATGTAGTTTTAGATGCAAGGTAGCTTTTAAAAGCATTTTCTTTCAACTTTTCATTTCCTGTAAGTCTTTCAAGTAGTACATGATGTAACTACATAAGAGTCAAGTTTTGCATTTTAAAGTCAAGTTGTTATTTTTGAGCAAGATACTAATGGTCTAATCCAATTAAATGCTTTATGCCAAGTTAAACTAATAGTTCTCTTGCCAAATCCAAGATGGTTTGGCTGAATAGATTCAAAGTCTCAATTGTTTAACTGTAGGAAGGTTGTGATATGAGTCAATATTCCAAAACAAGTTAATCCAATATTTTGATTTTAATATCAATGAACATTTTTAAACCGACTTCAATGGCCACTCCCAAAAATTGTAAACATTAAATCTACCAGACACCATTAAAACACTCTGCTCAAATCTATTGCTGTTGCCATCAGTTCATCTCTTTGTGCTGTGTAGATCTCCAATAGACCCTCAAAGACAAACATTAAATAATCTGTGATGATACACTCTACACCAGTGTTTCCCAACCCTGTTCCTGGAGGCACACTAACAGTACATATTTTCTGTGTTTCTCTTATCTGACCCATTAACTTCAGGTTTTGGAGTCTCTTCTAATGTTCTGATGAGTTGATTCAGGTGTGTTTGATTAGGGAGAGGTTGAAAATGTGGACTGTTGGTGTGCCTTCAGGAACAGGGTTGGGAAACACTACTCTACACACTTCTGTTCCTTGTTTACCCCAAAGGGTGAGTTTTAGTGCATAAGTGGTACATTTATGCATAGAGGCTATATATTAAGCGGAGAAAGGTCAAGCACTGCTTTAGTTTGAACAGGACACATCAGTCAAGTTTTCTTCAACTGATGGTCAGCAGGTCATGACATTCACCAATCTACTTCTCACATCAATCACAGCAGTCTATTTGTTATGATCGCCAGCCATCGAGAAGTTGCAGATCGCTGGAGAACTTCAAATCCTATCATGCTTGTCACTCACACACCAGTTCTAGATCACCACAGAGCATCACAGAGACATTCATTCCATGTTCAGTATTGTTTCTTGTTCCATGTTCTTGTTCCCATGTTTTGCTCTGTCTAGCTTTTGATTCTTGGATTGTTTTTTTGGATTGTAATAGTTTCCTGCCTGCCCTGACCTTTGCCGGTCTCTTGGATTACTGTTGTCTATTGCATTTGCTATTAAGGTTTTGTTCCTATTTTAACCCCTGCCTGTTGACCATTCTATTAAAATAAAGCTGCATGTGGAGCTCCATTGCTGTGGCCACCTGATCTCTCATTACACTATTGAAATCCATACATCTTATCTCTTCTCAATGATCGGTTGCATGCCAATTCTAAACACTCTCCACCATCCTCCTGTTAGCTCCTATCTTGTATCTGATATTTGTCAGAGGTATTTATCCCAAGTACATGGTTATCACCCTCAAGTCTCTGGCATTTACATTAAATTGTAATTACCTCTGCACCGAGTTTAGGAAAGAGCGTCAGATGATTGTTATGTTTTCATTTCATTTATTTATTTGATTTGATTTTTTCACCAGTTTGGTCAACTGATCAAAAACAACCCGTGGTTATTTTAACACCTAAATAGCTTTTTCTTTAATCTTGAAATTTGATGTATTTTTCTAAAATTACCTCAAAATTATGGAAAATTAACCATTTTCTATTTTCATGAAGGTTATACTTATCTATGAAACCATTTTTTACCCAACAACAACTACAAGCACACATTGGTAAACACATGCACATTCCAACAAAAGGGACATGCTCCGACCTTTAGGACATGGAACACGAAGACCACACCAGTGTTAATATTGCATTAAAAATGGTTGACACAATGAGGACAGTTCAACTGATTGATGCTTGCAATTTGATTGTTTTATTGAATGATATATGGAAAAATTCAAGAAAAGCATTTCATCCTTTTTTCATGAAGTCACTAAATGTTTTTAACTTTCAATTGGATCCACTGAAGATATGTTGAAATCTTGGTATACGCATTAGGATAGAGACGTGAATTGCAGAGATAACGGTCACCGAAAGCTGTGATACCAACAGCAGTGTTATTACAAACCAAAGGACCTCCTGAATCCCCCTGTTAAAACACACAGATCGACATGACACTAGTAAAACAGGTTTGTACATTAACCTAAAATCTGAATCATCATTAATACCTACATTGCAGGATCCACCGTGTCCATAAACACAGATCATCTCTGAAGCCACATAATAAGATCCCCATCTGCGTTCACACTCAGCATCATTCACTATAATTGTCTCTGCCTCCATTAGACGATCAGGCACTGGGCCATTACTCCACAAACCTCCCCAACCAGCAACACTACAGAGAGTATCTGCTTCAACATCTTCTCCATCTTTGGGTAATGATATCAGTCCAACGATGTTGCTCAGTCTGACTTTATTCTTTAGCTGTATTGCACAATTGTTAAATGTAAAGTTATTTTTTGTATGATCATACTGGTGAATGTTTTAAGGTTCAAAACAGAACTCCCAAAGATGAATTAAAAACATCTTCAATAGAAATTTTTATATTTTTAACAAATAAAAGAATTACAGGTTGGTACCTTCAAAAGCATGATGTCATTCAGATCAGGATTCAGGTTATAGTCTGGATGCGGGATGTAGGATTCCACTTCAAAGGAGTCGTAAATTTCATTTTTGCTCAAACCATGGGCGCCAACCACAACTGTCAGGACGTCACCTCTGTTGAAAAAGGATATTATATCACCGCCATATGAATACACAGCAGCTGTGTCATTCAGAAAAAACTACAACACAAAAAAAACGTAACATTTCAGTTTACACTAAGCAACTCTTACTCTTCCCAGCAATGTGCAGCAGTCAAGACTAACTCTTCAGTAATGAGGGATCCACCACAGATATGCTCCCCATAATATTGAAGAGAAACCATGTAAGGTCTGGAGTGAGGTTTTGCTTCTGTGCCGTCCTCTATACCCACACGAGCTGAAAGCAATAGTGTTGTTGTTCAAATATCTGCCATTTAATTTCACAAATGTGCAAATTGTGTGTTGTACAGTCAGTCTCACCAGTGAAGGTCAGGTCTGGCCCAAGAAAAACCAGCAGGAGCAGAGAGATGATGATGATGGTCATGATGAAGACTATCTGTGAGCTCGCAATGATGGCCACATTTTAAATAGCACGAGAAGTGGGTGGAGTCAGCAACTTTTAAACGAAGTAATGAAAATTTGAGATTTGAAGATAAAGTGGATGCTTTTTGTCTTGTGTATGTTTTGTGTCTCTACTGCTAGAGAGCGCACTCAATGCAAGAGAGCCAAAGGTGTGAACATGTTTCACACATTCTGTATGCAAACGACATGACTGAGACATACCTGTCAGTCCCCTTGTGTTCCCAGATTTCTCCAATATTTTACTATTCACACTATCATCCTTTTAAATGTACCCATATTTCTACCATATTTTAATCTTTCTATAAGAAATCCAGCTGGCTGTTATTGATTTATTTGCCTTCTGGTTCTTAAGTGTGGGACTAGTCAGGGATTCATGTGGGATAGGTGCGGTTTCCTGACATTTTAGCCAACCCATTAGATAAGAGGTTGTGGTTAAGGATTACAGTATGTAGATTATAGGGTGATATTGCAGCTTCATATCACACTACTTCACATTAAAATTTACACTGGTAGCAAAATCTGATGGGTAGCATATTGCGTCATCAAAATGCACTACCTACTTTTTGAATGGGAGGTAGGGCAAATTTGAACATTGGCCCAATGCATAAGCAAACTAAGCGGCTGTTTAGGGTCCCATGTACACCAGTGGGGGCCCCCAGAGTGCATAAAATAACTATAATGGTGATTATACAAAATGCATTATTCAATGAAAAAAAACACACAATATTTTGTTAGCATGTTGTGCGGCTTGTTTGCAGGGTAGACACAGTTCTTCAAGCTGCTTCAATCAATCTGAAGAGTAAAAATAGACACTTTGGGATGTCCATTTGTCATGTTTATTCTGACTGCTAAAATAAAACTGTCATCAAACCAAGGTTATTATAAGTTAACGAAAACGAACGAAAAAACGAAAACTAAAATTTAAAATAATTGTCGTTAACTGAAATAAAAATAAAAACGAGAGTTTTTCAAAAAACTAGAACTAACTGCAACTGTATTGTGTACATACAAAACTAACTGAAACTAACTAAAATTATAGCAAAAACCCCATTCGTTTTCGTATTTGTAAATGTATTTAATACATAATCTTACTGTAAGCCTTTTAGAAGTAAATCTATTAACTCCTCGCTGCAGGTGTTTGACCCGTAGGGCACCTCAGAGTCTGTAGTCCTGCTGCCATTGGCCAGAACGAGCCGGTTCTCCTCCAGTCATCCTCGCTGTTGCACCCACGACAAAAACAACGAGTGGACATCACAGCAGCACGGTGATAGCATTAAATACAGAGACTTACAACTATTACTTTAACACGTTTGTGTCCAATAATGGGTTTTTTCTCTGTATCGCGATCGCGAATGAATCTTTTTAACCGGAACTAGTTCACCTATTCAAACTGAATCCTTTGAAATGATTCACGTCTCCAGTAAGCACTCGTCCATAAACTACTTACTTTTTAACAAGCCTAATACCCCCTCTAACTCTAAATAATCCAATAAATACTCTTATTCAGTTATTAGAACAGTGACGTTACACTAAGATCAAATTTGAGAAGCGGTTAACCGATAAATCTGCGCATGCGTGATTCAGTGAACCGAGCACATACAGTACATGTCAGCCTCCTGTGACTGAACTAAACTTCAACAACTGCAGCGCGGGTAAACCGAGGGCTTAAATAAGAGGATCTGGTGAAACGTAAGTTTATTTCATGAAAGAAAATCGTAATGGATTTTAAATAGGTGAATCATGCTTCAGTTGGGTTGCAAAACTTTATTGTAAGACATTTTTCAGATCATGGTGATGTTTTAATTGAAATTACGACTTTATGAAATTATGACTACATAATGTTGAGTCCTAACTTCCGCGATAAATATCTGAACTTCCCTTTACTACTGTGTATCTAACATTATAATCAGCCTTGCACACATATTGTAATGAATGCTGCTGTCTTGTGGGCTGTTGTATTTGAGTTTGAGGATGAGTAGATGCTAGTGTTCATGTGTCCTCTGAATACAGGTTTCAAAAAATGTATGGCTGAGTTTTTATTATACAATATTTATTCTGTTGCTTTTGAATCTTGCACCTAATAAATATCCTCATTTAGAAAAAAAACTAATACTGAAACTAATAAAAACTAAACTAAAACCAAGTCATTTCAAAATATAGAAACTAATAAAAACTAGTAAATCTCCCTCTAAAACTAATTAAAACTAACTAAATTTGAAAACAAAAAGTCAAAACAAAATAGAAACTAAAACTAATGAAAAATCCAAAACTATTATAACCTAGCATCAAACACAACATTTAGGCCAGAGATGCTCAAACTAGGGCCTGTGGACCAAAGTTGGCCCATGCTAATCTTTAATTTTGCATTTGAGAGGAGGAGAATGATGGGGAGGTGGTTGGGCTGAATATCTTTGACAGAGATCATCATTTCGTATTTAATGTAACCTTTTGTTTATTTAATTTCCTTTGTTTCGTAAATGAATCAGACACTTAATAATGTAAACACAGTCACTCGACGGATAGTGAACAATGTACAAGACGTCTGTAAGCAAATCAAGGCTAAGGCAAGTGCAACTTAGCATTGAGTTCCATTGTATTTTTAATTGGATTGTTTATGTTTTTACTGTGATAATAATAAAAATACTGCATTAGTTAATATAATTTAAAGCAATGTTTTGTAGTTTAGTTAAAATTTTAGGAAATACAAAAGGAACATTACTCATGGAAACATCAATGTAATACAATTTGGTAAATTTACCTTCGGCCCACAGCCCTCAGTTTAGTTTGGTTTTTGCCCTTCATAAAAAAAAAGTTTGGGCAGAATGAGCACCTCTGATTCAGGCAATTTTTCTTACTTTACTTCATCTATAAATATGAGTGGCTGACCTCTTGTGGTGAGTTTATTAATTACATCATTTTAATGAGTCCATAATCAAAGCTGATGCTGCAGTGAGGTTTTGCTTCTGTGTGGTACGTGCACTACACCGACATTCAGATAAGCTGAGAGAGATCAGATCAATGACATTTTTTATCATTTGATCAGTCTCGCCACTGAAGGTCAGGTGTAGCAGCAGGAAAATCAGCAGGAGCAGAGAGATGATGATGATGTTCATGATGAAGACAATGACTGACCTCTCAGTGATAAGCACCTTTTAAATAATGTGAGAAGTAGGTGGAGATATTCAGCTTCCTTTGTAGTTTTTCTTTCATTTTGTGGTACAGAATGCGTTACTCTGATGGGAAAATTTCACAATTTTTGTGGCATGAATTAAGATGACATGACTGAAACCATCCGACATTAAGTGCAGCCTTTTGTGACAAAGTAGCATAATCTAGCCATTAAATAATAGCATGAGATAAAAAAAATAACTTTATGGTAATATTTAGCTAATTATAAACTTTAACTTAAGTGACGATATGTTTTCAGCATATTCATTTAAATTTGAGTCCGAATTTACAGATATATTTATGGCTGTTTTTTCAGTCTGTACCACTAGAGGTCGCACTGAAAGCATTCAAGTAAGCTTTCCATACAGTACATAATAGGCATGATTGAGAGCATGGCCAAAGTTGCCCCTTTGTATCCCTAAATTTGGCCCGTCAGAGGGAAAATGATCGGGAAGCCTTTAACAGAGATTCTCATTTCTATTTTAATGTAACCGTTTGTTTTGTTGTTTGTTTGTTTGTTTGTTTAATTGTCTGTTTGTTTTATTGTTGAGCGACGAAAAAAAAGCAAACTGAAATTAAATGTTGAAAATGAATCAGATTTTTAAAAGTGTACAGACTGTCATTTAATGAATAGGGGACAAAGGTGAAGACATCAGCATGCAAATCATGGCTAAGGCGGGTTCAGCTTGACTAGTGCATTCGCGGTAAAATCATATACATTCTCAAAAAATTATAATGCATTAGTAAATACGATTGAAGTAATTTCTACTGTTTATTTTTAATTGTTATGAAATAAATTAGGAAATTATTCATGGCAACTTCCTACAGTTTGCTGTATTTACTCAGCCCACAGCTCTCAATCAAGCTTGGATTTTGGCCCTTCGTAAGAAAAAGTTTGGGCACCCCTGATCGAGAGACTAGAATTCAACAAGATCCTTGCTATGTTGATAAGTCAGAGAAATCTAAGTTTGTTGCATGTGCAGATCAATACATTTTCTACATAAGCTGCTACATTGTGCTGTTTGATACCTTTGAAATGAACGTGGTAAAAGTTCACAGCCATTTTAGCCATTTTAGTTTGAGCACCAACCACAAGTGTCACATGAAAACACGAGGTATTAAAAGCTGAAAAAATGCAGGCGACCTGTGAAATACAACCTATACTTGGACAGAGAATAAACAGTTATGATGGATTTATACTGCTGGTGCTTTATGTGAGGTCTAAGTTGACCATATGTCATCAGCCTTTTGTTACTATACTAATTTTCATTTAATAATGTGATAGTAATAATACTCAGCCTATTAGCCAGCCTGCTGAAAGGGTTGCTTTTTTATCAAAAAGGTAAACATTTTTGCAGTTATTTGACTAAGTTTCGATTTAATTATGAGGTTTAAATACTGCATTTTAGTGAGATTTTAAAGAGCCCCTATTATACATTAAAAATGGTCACATTTCAGTTATATGGGTCTCCAACAACATACAGATATGCTTGCAAGGTCAAAAAACACTTCCATGGTCTTATAATATGAATTGATTTTTACCTAATTATCCCAGCGACTCCCAAATGAATCGTTCAGCGATTCATTTGTTACCAAACCCCTCCTTAGCGCGAAGCTAATCTGTGCTGTCACACTTCATTGTAAACTTACTCAACAGTGTTATTCAGACACCTTACCACCAAAAGCAGTATAGTTAAACACCAGCATATTGCTCCATTCTTAACTATGACATGTTCAGTATTAATCTACACAGCAACAAAAGCTAAACTATTCTGAACCTTGACTGCTGCTCGTGTGTAGGATCAGCTGACAGTGGCCATAGCATTGACAAACGGCAGTGAAACGCGCACTCTTAAACGCATTTAAATCCGTAAACAAAGCAGCACGCGTCGCGTTTCAACATGGCATTAGACGCGATATGAGAATATAAAGAGTTAACCAGATACAGTGCAAGCGGTTACAAGTAACAAAACACAATTAAATACATCATTTGCAAGCTAGAGAAAACAAGGAGACAGCATTTTACTTACACTTATGAAACGTGTCATGGGCCAGGCCTGATTTCATTAACTCTCTTTCATTTCTATTTGCAATCATTGCTGTGGCACCTCTTGCGTGAAGTGTTATATGTTCTCAGGGCTTACCTGTACTCTGCTTTGCCCAATGATCACATCCCCAGCCAGGGGGTTGTAGCGCTCACCAGCGCTCCTCCGCAGCGTGCAGCAGCCTGCCTTTGTTTGACTTTCTGCCAAATAAACTGTGCTAATTTTGCACGCACCCCTGGTGTATTGTCTGTCCATTACAAAATGGAGTAAGAAACTAATCCATGAGCAGTGTACTAAAGTTTCTGTCCACCTCTGTCAAAGTCTCATACATCTGTAATCTTTTCTGATCCTTTCTTTAACAAATGAATGAATCGCCCATTGTAAGCGTGTAGATTGCTGAAGAACTCCTTTCCCTCACACTTCCAATAATATCCAGGTAAGCACAGCATCTTCATGACTCATGATGACTTCAGGATCTGTTTGTCTTTGCTGATGTGTTAGTGGGCGGGGCCGCAGGTTTGAATTTTCCCGGGTTTGCGCGAGCAATAATTGATTCAAACGATTCATTCGAACCACTACGAGTCGACTATTTTTTTTAGATGAATCAATAGTTTTAAAAACTGTCCACTTTCAGATTTAAGCCTTAGCTGGATATTTCACTTCAATTAGAGCTGTGTTACACACTACATGGAAGGTAATTTTCAAAAACCCATATTAGGGGCTCTTTAAGAACTTTTTATTGCTAAATTAGCTTGTTGGATGGTCACTGTTTCTGAGGTACCAAAAACATTTTCTAAAGATTTAGATTAAAGTAATATGAAGAGTTAGATGAGACTTAATTTTAGGCTACTTTATGATATATCACTAGGGGGAAAAATAGCAATCTGTTAAAAGTTTTAAAGGGCACATAGTTTACCTCTTTTTTATGATTTAATATTAATATTATGGTTCTTCTGAGTGTGCCAGTTCAGGTTCAGTTCAAAACACAATTCAGATTTT
Organism: Danio aesculapii; assembly: GCF_903798145.1. Lineage (NCBI taxonomy): Eukaryota > Metazoa > Chordata > Actinopteri > Cypriniformes > Danionidae > Danio > Danio aesculapii. Next base: position 19,831,131 of record NC_079456.1, on the reverse strand, counting down.
TTTATTATAATGTTTTAAAAAGTGTCATGTTGGGGGCGTGTCCACAGTTCACTGATTTAGGGGTTTGTTGCTTCACATGTAGACTAGTTTCGGCTTCCCGCCCAACGTAACAAGGGGGCGGGGCCATGAGCTCACCCGCTCTGTGTTTGGGCAGACTGAGAGAAAGAGCAGGAGTCAGCAATCAGTCGTACATATACAAATACGACTCGGACACAGACCAAGCAGAGAGTACAAAATTATTTGTGTCTTTGTATAGTTTTACAGGCACCTGTGTGCTAGTTTTAAGTACCGAGCTTGTACACAGAAACTAATAACCACGCACACTGAATTAACTTTGACTGAGGCACGGGATGCGTCGCTCGAAGCCGCGACACGGCACACCAGACACTCTCTGTGGCGCGGCAGAAACATGAAGTGTCCCGAATCGTCGCGCCGTTGTGTATACCCTGATAGAAACCTATGTTTAGAATTATAAAACGCATGGCACAGCGTCAGGTGTAGCAGCACCTAGTTAAGATCACAGGGAGCTTCTGGGATCGCGAGAAATGCAAACGGCTGAAGTATAAGGTAGACTCAATGAGAAGTACACATGTTTGCAAACCTACCTAAAGATACAACCAATAATTCCGATTAGAGCGATAATGTGGAGAATATTGATCTTGTGTTGAGCCCAATGAGCCTTGCATCTAAAAATAGAGCTAGGGTGTTCCTTTAGTGATATTGCTTCGACTCACGCTGAAAATGGCGGACGTGAATCAACAAACTGAGGATATGATGACGGGTCTGTCAATCAAAATGGTGTGCGGGGGGGACCGCTCTCCTACGTAAAGTTGCGATCAATCTGAAAACCGCTACAATTGGTCCACCGTTTTTCATGTTGTTAAATTGAAAAAAAAGCACTGGGTGTGCTTATATCACCCCAATATGATGGTCTATACACCATACATGCACATATGTCTGTCCAAACAGCTTGAAAAGTAGATTTTTTTTACCATAGGTGCCCTTTAAATTTAAAACTGTGACCTATTGTCATTTATTCAACACAATCTCACGGTGATTCATAACTTTTTGATTTAGTGGCTAATTTGTATGAATTCATATGATCTAATTTGTACAATTTAGTATGATTTGCTCATCACCCAATGACGGTTAGGTTTAGGGGTGGGGTTGGGTGCCACACCTCCTTTTTAAAATCGTACACTTTCATACGACTGAACTGAATTCATACAAATTAGCCACTATACTGACAAAACCTAAAATACTTATGTTTTCTCGTGAGATCAGAGAAACTGGCCAGCAGATTCAACTTTCCTCAGTTTAAGAATTTGGCCATTTGAATATTAAAAAAATAAACATAATAAAAATAACAATTATAATGTAGAACTTCATGATTTTTCTAGCTTCTCCTGTTAAAAAAAAGTACATTTGAAAATTCTTGGATAACAAAAATAGCCTAATAAGTAAAAATATGGGCCGCTTTTTGGTACTTACCAACTTTTTATTGGTCATTTTTTTCGTTCAAGGATAAGATCCAAGATTTAGAATAAAAGTTATAAAAGTTTATAAAATGTTTTCTCTATAACTACAATACAGTAAAAGTTGATTTAAAGCCTTTTTCGATGGGTTATTTTGATAACTTATGAATGGCATTACAATCAAAATAGGACAAATGAGCTCATTAATTAACAATAGTAGACTGTTAACTATTTTTGTATATTACACAAATTTAACTGTAGGACCGTTATGCGGTACGTTACTGTATACGTTACGTACGTTACTGTCCTTAAAGCTGTATTTTAAATTAGTGTATATTTTACTGTACACTGTAAAAAATAAATCATAAAATTTATGGTAAAAAACGGCAGCTGTGGTTGCCAGTATTTCACTGTTAATTCATAGAAGTAATGAGTCTGGATTTTGAATTACCAACATCTACACATCTTTTGTTACACAGATAGACACAATAATACAGCCATATGCAGGTGGTGATGACAAAGTTACATAATGAACCAATGCTCATCACAAATAACTTTTCCCACAAGTAGAAAAGTGTATCAGTATTTAGAAGGTGCTCAGTGTCATTTACTCAGCTACTAAACACCAGTATGGTAACACTCATACAATTAAAGTCATGAAATAAACATTGTTTATTAACATTTGATGTAAGATAAATCTCTAAAGTGCATAACGGATGGGTAGGGCCAGACGGAATCTGCGGACGTTTTTTGCAATTTCTGCGGAGAATTTTGGTAAAAATCTGCGGATTTCTGCTGAATAATTTTGGGAGTATCATAACTAAAACCTTAATATGTGAAATAAAAAAATAATATCTTTTTAACTTATATTTAAAGTTTAAAATACAAATCCAATTATATTCACTTTATTTGGTAAAAAAGCAAGTCTCTTATTCAATTCAATTCACCTTTATTTGTATAGCGCTTTTACAATGTAGATTGTATCTAAGCAGCTTCACATAAAAGGTCATAGTAAATTGGAACAGTATAGTTCAGCTTTTAGTGTTTAAGTTCAGTTCAGTTTAGCTCAGTTCAGTGAGGTTTAAAAGGATGAAAATATATATTCTTGTTTAAAATCACTACTGAGAGTCCAAACACTAAAGAGCAAATCCAACGATGCGCAGCTCTACAGATCGTTAACCATGCAAGCCAGTGGCGACAGCGGAGAGGGAAAAAAAACTTCACTTATATAATATATCTACTAAAAGACAGAAAATATTAATTTACAAACTGCATTGGATATAAATCAGAATTTCGCATTAGTCAAAAAAATTACTGTAATTAATTAAAAAACTGAATAAATATAGATTTGCACACATTTACTCAAGTAACTAAACAGAATTAATGACGGGCTAAAAATCTGCGGAAAATCTATGGAATTCGCAGATTCCGTGTGGGCCTACTGAATGGGAAACAACTAAAATGATCCATAATAGCGTCAACAAAAAGCATAAAAAAATTATGTGCCATGCAGGGAATTCTGGGAAAATCAATTTACGGTTATTCGCCGTATATATTAAGGAAACATACTGTTAACATACAAATTTTTACAGTAGCACCGTTGAAATCACAGCCATTTTTTTTTACAGTCATTGGTTTGAGCCTCAGCTGGGTCAGTTGGCGTTTTCGTGTGGAGTTTGCGTGTTTTCCCCGCGTTCGCGTTGGTTTTCTCCGGGTGCTCCGGTTTCCCCCACAGTCCAAAGACATGCGGCACAGGTGAATTGGGTAGGCTAAATTGTCCGTAGTGTATGAGTGTGTATGGATGTTTCCCAGAGATGGGTTGCAGCTGGAAGGGCATCCTCTGCATAAAAACATGTGCTGGATAAGTTGGCGGTTCATTCTGCTGTGGCGACCACGGATTAATAAAAGGACTAAGCTGAAAAGAAAATGAATGAATGTAAAAACTGTATTTTTGCTGTAATCGATTTATGGTAAGTTACTGGTGAACTGCTGCCAGTAATTTACTGTGGATTGTACAGGAAATTGTTAACAATGTAAAAACAAGAGTTTGAAAAATCTTTTCACGACTTATATATTTTTTTATTTATCCTTATGCTCTATTAATGTCATATCAAAACGTAAATGATGCTTAAACACCTCAGCCAGTGGAAGAAACAGAAAAAAATATCAAATGAATGAATGAATGCTGTGTGTAATATACTTACTATATTGTACTCAGCTTGGTAGTGCACTACAAATGTTTCGCCACTTGATTAAATTTACTGGGGTTCAAGTGAATTTGAAAAATACTTTTTGTTTGTGTATCCATATGCAATTAGTGTAATTTTCTTGATTTTGATACATTGAAAATTTTCGATTTATTATATTCAGTTTAATGCATTATGCTGCTGCTTTTTGAAGCATACTTTGTAGTCTGTAGATGCACTTGTGCTTCTGTTTTAGGTCTTTCTTGAAATGGCAAGAGCATTTTACACCTTTGAAATGGATGTGGTGAACCTTCACATTGTAGCTAGATCAGCTATTTAGATTCTAAGTGTCAAATGAAATTACTGGGCAAAAAAAAACATTGCACACACAAAATTGCAAACATACTTACATGATCATTTATGACAGATTCATGTATGAAATAGGTTCTTTATCTGAGATCTGGAAGTATTGTAGACTATGTCTTCAGCTTTTGGACAATACACCAGCTTTCAATAATAACAATAAAGGTAACAATTCAACATTTAGTTTGATAAGTGCCATCAGCACATAGATTAAAAATGATATAACATTAAGACACATTGTCATTTAACCTTGTAAAAACATGTACAAATGTTTTCCCATTTGATTAACTTTGCTAGAGTTCAGAAATATATATGTAAGTATGAAAATATATATTCTTGTAATCCACATGTACAAGTGTGCTGCATTCAACAGTCACTGAGATTTCGTGAAATTGTAACATTAATGACAATTTGACTTGTTTAACAATGCTTGATGCTTTTATTAGAAGACGTGAACAGCGTTGGACAATTCAAGACATTTTTGCAGTGCACATTTTTTGTTATGCAGTCAAATATCACTTTTAATTATATTGTTGATCCACTGAAGAAATGCTGAAATCTTAGTATACACATTAGGATACTCAGGCGAATTGCAGATATTAGTGTCCACAAAAGATGTGACACCAACAGCAGTGTCTCCACAAACCAAAGGACCTCCTGAATCCCCCTGTTAAGAAACACAGCGCAGTGAATCACCCTTCTCTTTTTAACATTACATTATGTAATGCAAAGCACTATATTGAGGAGGTAGAAAAAAATATGGTAGCACACCATGTAGTATAATAAAAATATATATTATTATTTATTTATTTATTTTTACATACACTGCAGCTTCCTCCATCGCCGTATACACACATCATCTGCGAAGGTAAGAACTCTGATTGCAATCTCTCTTCACAGTTTGCGTTATTCATGATCTTCACATTTGTTTCCATGAGGACTGGACTTGGCGTGCCATTAAAAACCAAACTTCCCCAACCTGCAACACTGCAAACCGCATCTTTGTTGATGCCTCCATTTTCTTTTGGTATAGATATCCAACTTACAGTTTGGCTTCTTGTGACCTTTTCTCTAGCTGCCCCAAACAAATCACCGAAAGACAGAGTCAGAGGATAAATGTTTAAGAATCATGTATTACATCAGGCCTGTTTGTCTGTTTTTTACCTTTAAAAGCATGATGTCATTTACATATCTTGGTCTATCATAATAATCCAGATGTTTGTAATAGGACTTCACTCTGATGCGTTTGGCTCCTTGGCTCATATTTTGTAGGTTATGTGCACCAACCATGATTGTCAGATATAGAGTAATGCTGCAAGAAACATTAAGCATTTCTCAATTGGTTTCTTTAATCGGAAACAGTTTAAAATAATAGTACAATAATACATGAATAATAATGATAATATATAAACTAAACATTACTTTATTATAAACTAATGATGAGTTAAGGCGCTAATCACAAACTAACTTTAACTGTGTGAAAAATGCAACCCAGGCTCATTCTGAAAACATAGTCCCGAGGACGTTTCTGGAGACCACGAAATACGTCCTGGGAGATACGTATTTTTGCAGTTTTTGGTTTTCATGAATCCACGAGAGGCCGCTGTGTGCGCCTTTTTGGCTTCTCAGACGTCTCCCGCGAGTGCCGTTTGTGCCAGCGCTGTTCTCGCATGAACCCACCAGAGGCCGCTGTCGAACGAACGTCTGTCTGTCCAACTGGCTGAATGATTGATTAGGCGACCGGCCAATCAGCCGGCCGACCCACCCTCCCTCCTCCTTCCCTGAACCCAACCAATTTTTTTTACCACGTTTTCAGATTTTACCACATTCTCACCCTGTTATGAACCTCCTCGCTTTATTTCTTGGATTCTGTTTTAGTCTTACCTGATTTCTGGAACCTTTCTTCCCCGAACCCGGTCGTCGTTGTCGTGGTCAGCTCCTCTCTGCATCTCGAGTCCGCCGCATACAGGACGAGCTAAACGGACAAACTGGTTGCAGCGGGAAAGCCCTCCACACAAAGGTAAGCGGCCAGCCGGCGAGCGCTAAAAGCAACAGCATCATACCGGCCTGCTGCATTCGCTTAAAAAATTAAATGCAGCCATACGTACTTCCGGCTACATAATTCGCGGTCTTCAGAAACGTCCTCGGGACTACGTTTTTTAGAATGAGCCTGGGTTGGAATAATGGCTAATTAGTTGTTAGTACATGATTGTTTGTTAATTAATGTACCAAATTAGTTTATGCTTAATTTAACCATCAAGAACGCATGAAATGTTAATCTATAATCATGGCATGACTTTACTTGGAGGGGCACATTATCATTAATCCATTCTTAACTTCTCATGAACTGTTAGTGTGTCCAGCATGTCCAGCTAGTGTGTTTACAATGAATAACAATTAAAAAAAGAGTTCTGTCAACATCAACATGAACAGTTTAAACAGTTCATGAGTAGTTAAGGATTAGTTAATGATGATGTGCCCCTCCAAGTAAAGTCTTGACATGATTACACATTAACAGCTCATAAGTTCATGTTGGTTACATTTAGCTTAAACTTAAATGCTAATTATTACATTAGCTAACGTCATGTACTAAAAAGTAATTAAGATAGCTGTTATTTTCACACAAACTCTTGCGATTTATGTTGTAGTTAAAGTTAGTTCATGATTAGCGCACGCCTTAACTCATCATTAATTCATAATAAGGTAATGTTTAATTTACATATTAACATCATTATTCAGTGTAAAGTGTTACCCTTTAATCCCTCAGAAAAGGTTGTGGACAACAGTCTTACTTGGTTCTGCAATGTGCAGCGGTCAACACAAACGCTTCATTGATGAGGAATCCACCACAGATATGATGCCCTTTATATTGAACAGAAACCATGTAAGGTCTGGAATGAGGTGTTGCTTCATTGCCGTTCACTATGCCCACATGAGCTGAGAAATAGAGTAGTCAGTCATGTTATTCAGCACACACTCAATTAAAGTTACCCAAATTCAGAAGAACATTTTGTTGTATAGTCATGTCTCACCAGTGAAGGTCAGCTGTGGCGGCAGAGAAACCAGTAGGAGCAGAGAGATGATGACCATGGTCATGATGAAGACTATCAGTGAATGTTTGCAGATGAAAAATAAGAGTGAGTGGAGACTGTTTCTCAGCTTGTGATGTCAGTAACGCTAACCATATCAATTCTTTGGAATCCTTGTAGTTTCATGTCTAAAATGACACTTGTGGTGTTTAATCACCTCATCTGGTTAGCACCAAAACTGATGATGAAGTGTGAAAAGAAAAAAAGTCCACCACCACTGTGCAGCATCCACCTGGATGACACGACGGCCACCATATTGCGCCAGACTGCACACCACACACCAGCTGATTGGTGTAGAGGAGACGGAGTGATGAAGCCAATTATGATTTGGGGATGGTTGGGAGGCCATGATGGACAGATGCCAGTTGGCAAATTTGGCCAGGATGCAGGGGTTAAACCCTGATCCTTTTTCAAAGGACACCCTGGTATTTTTTTTTTAATCACCACAGAGTGTAAGGACCTCTGTTTAACACCTCATCCGAAAGACGGCCCTCACTGAGCAGTATAGAGTCCCCATCAATATAATGGGGTGTTAGGACCCACACAGACCGCAGTTTGAGCACCCTATGTTGGCCTCACTAAAACTACTTCTGGCAGCAACTTAGCTTTCCCATGTGGTCTCCCATCCAGGTACTGATCAGGCGCAGCCCTGCTTAGCTTCAGTGGGTGACCATCTGAGAGTTGCAGAGAGCTAGCTGCCGGTAATGCCGATGACTGACGTGAAACTGACGTTTCGAGCGTCGAGATCCCGAAGCGCAAGTGTTTCGAAACACTGCACCGAAGCATGATCCGAAACACCCATGTCACGTGACTAAAGCAATTCAAAGCATCAATCATTTCAGAAACATCTCATATATCCTAGTGGACCGTGTGCACATTGTTACTGTGCTGCAAATGGCTTTTGGTTTCGAATCCCGACAAATACTCCACAATTATGATTTTATGTATTTTAATAATTTTACTGTTTTATGGTGTAGTCTAGCTAGGATACAGCTGCGGATACGCCATCAATATAGCATCATTTTTGTAACACTGTATAACAATAATTAATATTTTTACAGTACTGTTTGGGGTAGACATTAATAAAATACAATAAATGTGAAATTTAATGAATAATATAAATAATTATTGTTAACGCAATATATATACTACATTATACTATACTATATTAAACTAAACTACATTATATACTACACTAAACTATACTACATTACACTATACTACACACAGTATACTCTACTAAATACTACATGGATATAGTATAAAATATCAAACTTCATTCATTCAGCGGTCGCCAAAGCGGAATGAACCGCCAACTTATCCAGCATATGTTTTGCACAGCGGATGCCCTTCCAACAGCAACCTACTGGGAAACACTCACACACTCTTACATGCACACACATACACTACGGCCAATTTAGCTTATTAAATTCACCAATACTGCATGTCTTTGGACTGTGGGAGAAACCGGAGCACCCGGAGAAACCCATGCAGACACAGGGAGAACATGCTCCACACAGAAATGCCAACTAACTCAGCTGGTACTTGAACCAGCGATCTTCTTGCTGTGAGGCAACAGTGCTAACCACTGAGCCATCGTGTCACCCAAATATCAACCTTCTTAATTAAATACTTTGATAACTGTGATAAAAAAAGACATTTTCACACACAACCATACATGAGTTCAAAATGTGTTCTTTGTGTTGTAATGCACCTTTTCTGTCAAAAGAGGGCTCTATAAACATATAGTTGCACTCCAAATTATTAGCCTAACTGTGATATTTTTGTTCATTTTCAAATATTTCCTAAGTACTGATCAACACACTTTTAAACAAAGTATTTTTAGTAAATCATTTTGTTTTGCCATGATTACAGAACATAATATTAGTTAATCCTACACCGTAAAACCCAAGAGTCAATTTTATCAAATGAAATGAGTGTAGTTAACTCAAAATTTACTGAAAGTTAATTTTACTCATTTGAAAAGAGTTTTGAACTCAGTGTTGAAGGTAAACACTTAATTAAATACCTCATTACTTCAATTTAAATGGAGTCAGTTCACAGTACTCATAGAGAGTAGTTTTTCAAATACTCAAACTTTCAAACTCAAATAGTTTGTAGCAATTGGTTTCATCAAATGGTTTGAGTTGCCTTAACTTATTGGGTTTTACAGAACTCAAATGGTTTGAGATCTCTTCATTTATTGGGTTTTACTGTGCTCAAATTGCTTTGTTTACTCAAATGGATTAAATTTACAGTACTTAGGATTAGTTTTTGAACTTAAATGGTTTGGGTTATCTTAACTTTTTGGGTTTTACTGTGTAGATATTTTGCAAGATACTATTATTCAGCTTAAAGTGCAATTAAAAGCTTGACTAGTTTATTTGTGTTAATTACACACCCGAAAATAATAATTCGATAAGACTTTCTACAGTATGTATATATATATATATATATATATATATATATATATATATATATATATATATATATATATATATATATATATATATATATATATATATATGTATATATATATATATATATATATATATATGTATATATATATATATATATATATATATATATATATATATATATATATATATATATATATATACAGAGAAAAAATTACTTTATTGTAACATTTTGACACTTTATAATTTCATTAATTTCTACATCTCTTCATGTTTTGAAGCATACTGATTTAGGTACAAAAATGCCTCCAACAATGCAATTTGTTACAGAGCAATTAGCAACCTGAAAATTGTCAATTCTGATGCTTATGGACCTTTTTCACAAGCCTGTAATGATGTTTTTAACGGTCATCATAATCTTAAAACCTTAAAAGTTTTTAATATTTAGATTTTTTTTTAATGTATAAACATTTATATGCATCTATGTATGTATTATATCATCTTTACATCAAATTACAAAAAACGAATTACCGCTTATGCCAGGTGTTTGCAATGCAGCGTCTATGGGGCTAAGAGTAAAGTTGACATTATTTTCTCCTGTGGCTGCCGTTATCAGTTTCACAATATTTTCCTTTGTCCGAAAGTCTTACACCATCCAGGCATTTTTCTTTTATTATTTGAGCAAATAGGATGTAAAACATATTTGTTGTACTCCTCCATTCACTGCGCTCTAAGTTTACCCAACTATGACGACTTCCGCTGCTAAAAAACCCGGAAACGTGAAAAGGGTCTATATAGCATTATGTGTAGCATTTTCAACCCTGTCCCCTTCCTGTGTGAATGAGTTCTAAGGTTTTAAGGCCATGGGTCAATTAATAAAATTGGTTGGGTTTAGGGAAGGGGGAGGGTGGTTGTCGATCATACCCTCAGTCAGTCAAAAAGTCAGTCGACAGCGGCCTCTGGTGGGTTTACGTGAGAACAGCAGGCACGAATGGCACTCGTGAGGGAAATTTGAGATCTCAAAAAGCATTCACAGCGGCCTCTAGTGGATTAGCGAAAACAAAAACGTGCCGCCGGGACGTATTTCGTGGTCTTCAGAAACGTCTTTAGAGGTGCATTTTCAGAATGAGCCTGGGTTGGTTTTACAATTTGAAAAATATTCAGCAATTTGATTGGTTTTCTTGTTGTGGCATGATTCGAGAGATCCAAACGCACACAAAATTGTCTAGATGTCTGTCAGCATTCACCTCATCTGCTGGATATTAATCATGTAAATGCTATTAGTAGCCTACATTTAATAACATATCTGGAAATGAGAAGACTCAGACAAACCAGATGGATCCTGCGAGTACGTCTGATACAGCCATCAGTATCAAATTAACTTCATTGTCAGACTTAATAGTGACAGACAGAGAGCTGAGGCTGAAACCTCATTGGCTAAAGCACCCACAGAGTCTAATACTAACCCAGTGGAAAGAGTCCAAAATAAATGGCCTGTTCACGGCTAGACAAGCTTATTTTACAAATGTGTCGAATTGGAGGAAAAGAAACTGATGAAAACCTAACTTTAAACATTCAGCAATGGGAAAACATCCAAACTTTGAGCTGCTGAGAAACAGTGCAGATGGTGACAAAAAACAAAAGATTTGACTATTTACCTTTCTTATATGCAGACCTATGGTAGAGATTTGGCTCGGTCAAGTATTCCCGCCAGTTTTAATCCTGTCAGTGGAATAGCAGACTAAAATGTTAGGCTAAATGTTTGTGATTAATGTTAAATGTTTAACATCTGTCTCAAATCAAAATTTACAATGTTTATTTTTACTTGCGCACATTGTTATTTTTATGTCAACAATTAATCCATGTAAGTAAATGTTTGTTTTGGTAATCTTCAATCAAATCTAACCATTTTGCGTATGCATTTGGAGTGGTGGTCCTTCTCCGTTGACGTCAGTTTTCATAGAAATGAGAAATAAGATCTTCTGAATGGAACACGATGTTCAACACCTTACAAATTCCACAGTTGTACCCTCTTTCATTAGTAGCCAGTTGTGAGCACTTCGGTTTGGAATGACACTTCAATATGGCGGCCATGATTGTTTTCAACAATATAATATTGCTAACGATATGATATTACCCATCCTTATTTAACGGTCAAGGTCAGGATTTATTTTAATTATATATATGTTAACTTTAGTTTAAATCATAATTCATGTTATTAAACTGCTTATTACCTGCCTATTATTAAGATATAAACTGTTCATTAGCATTAGTAAGTATGATACTATTCTGCATCCCTAATCTCAGCCAAAGCCTAAAACTTCTACCTTACTATTACTAAACAGCCAATTAGTAGTTTATTAAGCTAGTAGTGGTTTGTTAATCCAGCGAATTTTGACCTAAACTAAAGTGTTACCGTATATATCATATAAATCCCAATCCATCTCAATTCCCAAAGATTCAAAGACAGCTTCACAATGCTGACTGGGATGATAGCCAATAAACGGCCTGCTTCAACTGCTCAAAACTTATAACAATGGACAGCAACCCCTCCTTAAGGCAGCCTGCTCAGTCCACTCGCCAGCGTTTGGCTTTTTTGCAGGCATTCTGGGAATGCCAAAAACGGTGCAGAAGGCTGTGGAGACTTTGTGGTGGCGGCACATACCGCGACAGTGGCATGGCAGGGTTCACGCAGGCAACAGTTACACACACACCACTGTAGTATTCACATTCGTCCAGTGGCTTCAGAGTCAGACAGTGTTAATCCTCGAAGTGATGACAATCTTCGCTATGATGATAGTCGTAGAAAGAGAGCGACTGCGATGGTGCTGCACAATGTATTGTTTCAGCATCAACACTGAAATGTGTGCATCCACAATAGTCACATCACAGGATGATCAGAGTAAAAGAGACTGAAGTTGACCACATTGAAAAGAGACTGACTGTGTATAAACAGAAAAACTATAAAAACTGGTTGACACTAAGCCAATATATACAGTGAACAACAATAAATTGACTTTCACAGAATTCCCAGCATAAGACTTCACTTTTTATTCTTTTTGTTGACATTACTTGTTGACGTTACTGTGTTTTTCTCATCAGAAATAATGTTTATTGCGTTTAGTTAATTTTATGTGTGTTACCTTGATGTTTAGTAGTTGTATGAATGACACTCAACATCTTCCATATATTAGTATGTTTCTCTCAACCCAAGTTCATTCTGATTAGGTACCCCTATATACAATTCTGAAGAGTGCCAAAATACGTCCCAGGAGCTACGTTTTTTTTTTTTTCATTTTTTGTTTTCACGAATCAGCTGGAGGCTACTGTGTATGCTTTTTTAGATCTCAAATTTCTCTCGCGAGTGCCATTCACACCTGCTGTTCCCGTGTGAATCCACCAGAGGCCGCTGTCGACTGACTGATCCACCGTCCTTCCCAACCGATTGTTTTCAAAGCACCGATTGACCAGCACCCTAAACCTAACCGACAGTGTTTTTAAAAGCAGCAATTGAGCAGCGCCAAGCGCTTTCTCTAAACCAGGGGTGTCCAAACTACGGCTGCGGGCCATCTGCAGCCCCCAATGTTTTGTGGTGGCCCGCGAGGCTTTTTATAAATATTAATAGAATCTGGCCCGCTATACAATAAATGCAATAAATTCGATAAATAACCACCGGGTGTCGCTATGACATGTCTTCAATTAGGCAGCAGTTCCTGTTATGACGTAAAACGAACCAAACAAACTGAAGGAAACATAATTGATAATCACGTTTTGGCGAGCCATGGCACAACCGAGAAAAAGGAAAATCAACAGTGAGTGCAGGAAATTTCAGTCACGTTAGGGCAAAGAATATTTCCTCACAGAGGTCAACGGGAAATTTGCCAGGAATCAGTTGCAGTAATTAAGGAATATAATATTAAAAGACATTATGAAACAAAACATCAGGCCTTCAGCTCTTACACTGGTGCCGAACGAGATCAAAAAGTAAAAAACAATTAGCAGCTGCCCTATCAGCTCAACAACAGCAGTTTTTTCGTGCTAATAAAGTGCAAGAAAATGCTATGCTGGCTAGTTATGAGGTAGCTCAGCTAATCGCACAACACAGGAAACTCTTTACTGAAGGAGAATTTATATAGGAGTGTCTGATGAGTGTTGCAACTGTCATTTGCCCAGAAAAGATTTAAGATTTTAAAAGCGTAAGTCTTACTAGAAACACAGTTGGACGACGAATTAAAAAAAGCAATCCAGAAAAGGAAAGCCCTTGTGGCAGCCTGATTTTTACTATGTTTTCAGATTTTACCACATTCTCACCCTGTAATTTACTTGTTTATTTTATTTTTGTATTTTGTTTTTGTCTTACATGCTTTGTGGAATCATTCTTTGCCGAACTTAACTCCGTCATCACGGTCAACTCCGCTCTGCGTCTCAAATCCTCTGACGTACGGGACGAGCCACTAGACAAGCTGGTAACAGTGGTCAGCTGGTAAGCGCGAAAAGGAACGGTGTCATACCCAGCAACCCCTCCCCCATGGCGTTCGTTTTAAAGATGAAATGAAGCCTTGCGCTCCTCTGGCTACATGATTCGCGATCTTCAGAAGTGTATATAAGGCTACATTTTTAGAATGAACCTATGTTGGTTTCTCTACTGGTGGGAAAATTTGTTTGTAATGAGCTTTGGTTAATCATATGACTTTACTTATATTATTATTATTTTTTTTTTGTTTGTTTGTTTGTTTTTTGTCTGTGCAATAAAACTACACAAGATGTTAGTACAACTGTAAGATGTTAGTTGTTAAACAACTGTGAATAACAATAATTCCTACTGTATTTTTAATGGTGGAATTCTGGCACACAGCTGCCAGTTTTTACCATAGATTTTACAGATCGCAGAGAAACAAAGCATTACAATGTCTATTTTGTTTTCCAAAATTTTGCAGCCTTAGACTGCAATATGGACAAGGGGTTTCTGAAAGCCATATATACATAAATATTTTTAAGCCTTGGAGTCAAGCAACAACTCATTTTAACTGCTGTCTTAAAATGAACATATTAGGACATATTAGCCTCAAAGTAAGGCTAAGCAATGGATGGATAAAATCAAATGCAGAAGTAGCTGGGAGGTAAAGAAATATTGAATTGCCTACAAATCTGGATCAATTTCAAAGCAACCCCCGAGACTTGCCCCCGACAATAATTGAGGAGAATTTAGATTCTGTTCATTCTTCTCTCTAAATCAGCCAGTTCTTCGTGAGGCGAACTTGATTTACATTGAAAACACCGAACAGGTTCACTGGTTATTAGTTGCAAATGTGGACCTTGCAGATGTTTTTCTTCTGGCTTTTGGGTCGATTACAAATGGGACGGGTGGAAAATACATCAAGAAAGAGTAGACGGGAGAAATAAAAAAAGGAAAGAACAAAAATTCTGAAGTTTATCACAGATTTCAATGATTGTGAGAGCGATTTGAATTAATAAGTGGCGGCAGGTCAGTGGAGTGGTTAAGAAAACTGTTGGAAACAAGTTTTTGTTTTTAAATGAAGCTAATGGCCAAATGATTGAAAGTGTAGTACAATATACAGTACAGACAACCCAAAATAAAAATCACATTTTTGATATTTAGTTTTTTACTAGGATGCAGAACATGTAAATGAGGATAGCAAAATTAAATTACCAGTGAATCACACCCAGAAATCCTTCATACAGTAGACTAAAAACCGAAAGGAAGTGAAAAGGTTCAGGTTTGATGAATCTGGTTGTCATTGAGGTTAATAGTGGACATCTGTCACGATCACCAGCTATCTAACCCTTATAGATCACTGGAGAACATTCACTTTCACTCAGACTACAATTCTGCCACCATATGGACTACAAATCCTGTCATGCACCACACACACACACCTGCTCCGGTTGTCCTTTAATTACACACACAGCTGGGAGCTGCTCAGTTACTGATTACATAGACCATATAAATGGTTCACTTTGACACTCTCATTGCTGAGTCTTGTTTGATCACCTTGCAACAGTACGAAGCATTATTCTAGTCTAGTTTTTCTTAGCGGTGGGCAAAGCAAGGCTTCATGAAACACTTAAACAGTTGAATCAAATGTGTTGAACATTCGAAACGTTTTGAAAACCATATCTACAGCGACAACTAGTGGTAATATTTATGTATTTCTCTGGAACAGTTATTTGAACTTTCAAGTAATTTAGTGGAGCAGTGAGCGTTCCATACTAGCATGCAGAGATAATAGGTTCAAATCCAGGGGGATGCAGCTATACACATTTTTTTAAAATACTCTGTTCTTGTAACGTGTTTTAACATTGACATCCAAATAAACACTTTATGAATAAATATGTCATGTTTTGGTCATAAAAATTACATTATTAAAATACATCAAGTCTTAATTTCAGAGTTTTTGTACAAGTCGGGATTCAAAGTCAGGCCACTGGCAGCACAGTGACTGTGTGCACAAGCATGGTCCACTAGGCTACATAAGATAGAGGTTTTATCCTGACTCTGTCAATCAAACGCAGAGTCGCCAGGTCTCAAAACGCATCTGAAATGACTGATGCTTTGAATCACTTTAGTCACGTTACCTGGTGTTTCAAATCACCTTATTCACGTGACCTAGGTGTTTGGGATCAGGCTTTGGTGCAGTGCTTCGAAACACTTGCGCTTAAGGATCTCGACACTGTCAAAACTCTAGTCTTTCTGTGTCTGACCCTTGCCTTGTTCTCTTGTTTACGTTGTCTGCTGCCTGTATCGGCCATTTGGCTGTGACCTGACTATGCTTCTGGGTTTACCTGTATGTTCTTGTTTACCCGTGTTTAACCATTGCCTGTACGACTACTCTTTAATAAAGTTGCACGTGTATCCTCATCTCCATTGTCCAGGGTTTGTGTAACAACAATGCATTGATAATTAGGGTTAGGGTTAAAGTTAAAGTTGGGTTAAAGTTGTCTGACTTATTTTTGGTTGATTGGAATCATTACATACTGTTTTTCTATCAAAGATATTTGACTTTATCAAGATAAATTTGTAATGCCACATTTTTTCTATGAAGAATTGAACTATGGCGTGTAAATTGTGTTAATGTGAGAAATTTTACAGATGTCTGAAAATATAATATAATATAATATAATATAATATAATATAATATAATATAATATAATATAATATAATATAATATAATATAAAACAGGATGACACAGCTAATCTATTATATGAAAGCTTTATTCTTTATGTTGACTATCCTAATTATGGACCCAAATTCTGAACAATCAAACTGCCACCACTGTCTAAAAATGGAGGAAGACAGAAGATGTCTTCGCCGAGCTTTTCCAGGGTCCTGTCCTCTTATTTTCACAGGCATTCCATCCTGATTTTCCGCCGAGACATTTCGCGGGCTGTTTTAGCATTGATCAAAGGTCCACAGCTTTGATCTTTCGTCCTAGTGCTGCCAAAAGATCACTCCGGTCTCTCTGGCGGGCGAACTGACAGGACAGTAGACCAACAATGATAATTACAGGCTCCTCTTTATGTTTCTTTCTGTGTCTTTCAAGCTAAAAACTGGCATAAACAGACACTCTGCACTACAGCCTGAATTCCTGGCCTGTGAGATGAGCAGAGGTAGAAAGGTAAAGTGTTTTACTCTATCGATGAAGAAAAAAATAGATTAAAGGAATATCTAAAGTAGGTTTCTGCTGCAGATTGATGTTTATATGAAGCCTTACATTCATGGACATTTATTCTAAGTAATTTTAAAGCAAATCCCCTCTTGGTTTCAGTCTGGAAATGGGTTTTTAATAGGAAATATCAACAGTGCAAGACTTTAAATGATTAGTTCAGCTAAAAACTTAATAAAAATACATTAACAATAATAACGAATATTAATATAATATTAATTCCTCACCCTCATGTTGTTTTGATCATTTTTGGTGATACTTTACTGCAAAATGCTTGGCTCTACATAATTCCTTCATGTTGTCCCAACACAATAATCCCACTGCAATCTAACAAGTCATTTCATTCTGATTTAGTGACTAGTTCTCATTAATTTGTATGATCTCATTCATACGCTGTAAAAAATTCTGGGTTTCACACAATTTTTTCATGTTGTCCTAACACAAATCGATTAAGTTAGCTTAGTATTTTTTGCAAATTTAAGTTGATTGAGCATAAAACAATTAAGTTGTCCAAAAAACATGTAAGAATTGTGTCGTTTCAACTCACTTTAAATAAATAGATTAAACAAGCACCAAAAGGCATTTTTTGAGTGTTGAGGACAAAGTAAATAAGGTACAGTATTTGAGATTTGAGAGATCATTGCATACACCCGGTATTTAAGCTTTTGTCAGTACGATTACAAGTGGATTATGTTAAATTCAGGTGTAAACAGGGTCTGAGCTTTTATGAGCTTGTCCACTTTCAATCACTTCCAGAAGTAGTTGAAGGAATTGAATTGGTTCAAACAGTGTGAAAGTAATGTAGACTGTGACAAAATAAAGGGAAAAAGGCCGCAGTCGTACAACAATTCAAAACATTCTGATTTAGTAGCTATAGTTCTGATTAATTTGTATGTTCTCATTCATACATTTTAGTACAATTTGGAGGCACGCTTCTTTTAAAAAAGTATATTTACTGCTAATGAAATCATATCAATTTGTACAAATTAGCCACATAATACATAAAATACAGAAAGAGTTTACTTGTGAGAAAAGGCTGGAAAATACAAGATCTGAACATCATCTAAAGTGACACGTTTAAGTTACACAAAGCTAATTTTGCCAATGGAATATTTACTTTTATAAGGATGTAATTCGGTTACTAACTCAGTTGCTATTTGTGAGAAGTATCTACACTGTAAAAAGCGATTAGTTGACGTTACTTAAAAAAAGAGCGTGAACTCGTTGCCTTATAATTATTAAGTAAACAAACTATGTGCATAATTAGTAAAGTTAAGTTAGGTCAACAGGTTTACTTACTTTTTTAAAGTACAATCTACTTGTTGCTTTTAAGGCAACGGGTTTGTAAAGTAAAGTAACTAGTCACTTTTTTACAGTGTATTAACTATAAATACTTTTGCAGCTGATTGGCTGCAAGTGTGTTTTGGGACTCGACCAGCTCAATTTCACATAACTATTTTACTTATTGTCAGAAAAGTGGCTAATTCGTATTAATTCATACTATTTACTTTGTATGAGACCTTACGATTTTTTTAAAAGCCCCCAAAACCCACCTCTAAACCTACCCCTTATTAGGGGATGAGCAAATCGCACTGAAATGTATGAATGAGATTGTACAAATTAGCCGCTAAATTGTAACGTTACAAATTGCATTGATTCGACACTGTGGTCCAAAGCATTTTTCAGATCTTACATCTTAGATTCTCTTCAAATGGTTCCTCTTTACATATTTTTTTTGTACTTATTTAGGCTTTTGAATTCCATCATGGACTCTTAACCTTTCCTCCAAACGCATTTAATGATTAAAAGTTTTTAAAAATTTACCTTTTATTGACATTTTTAATAGTTTGAAGTTATATATTGTCTGAGTTGGTGTTGTAATTTACAGTACAAAACTGGTAATAAGCCAGTACATTTTCTGTTATTACTGTATATACTAACCTATATAAAATAGTAACATATAACAGATTTTTTTTTTTTACTGTGTGGTAGATCTAAGAATCCCCATATCAAGTACAATCTTTGGTTTATAGAAGTTCATATACAGGTCTTTAGTGACTAATCTTGCATTATATGTAGGTTCTTTAAATGAACATACTGGTTTCTGTGAGCATCTGCATGATTTTCCTTCTGAATGGGGCTTTTCTCTGTCTTCCAAGCTTTGCAGCCCAAGTGTGACCCAATCATGAAGTTTTGTCGGATCATTATGTCAGTAGTAGTGGCATTAAGGATTTTTATTGTCATTAAACCTGCAAATAAGACGAGATTCAATGGGGCTAATAAACCAAAGCACTCTCGTAATGTAATATATTCAAATACCTCAGCATACTCCATTAGTCATAACCTTGTTCAAACACGTATACCGATACAAAACGTCAACCAACCTTTTACACAGTGAATAAAATCCTTTTACTTTTTGACTAACAGGCAAGATGGGTATAGACGTCTCCGAAGCTATTTAGCGACTGCCAGCAACAGGTGAAAGCAAAGCCCTGTTTTGACTTAAACATTCGAAGCTTCCATTAGTGCGGCTAGAATTCTGCCTTTTTTGGACGACAGCTTTGGACTTTCTGCCATGGCAAACCACTCAACAGGTGATGTTGATCATTAGTAGGCAGAACATGCAGTTGTGGTTGGTGACACGTGGAGGGAGCCAGATTCTCACCCATACATGGAGCAGACTGTGGTTATTGAGGACAAAACTCAGACAATAACATCATAACCGAACAATGACGATCAAAAATGTTGAAACATATGAAATTTTCTATTTTGAGAATGTTAAAGGGATAGTTCACCCAAAAATGAAAATTGGTTAACTTGATTAAGAAACTCATAAAGGTTCGTTTTTTTATGTTTTTTTTATGAGTTTCTTTCTTCTGTTGATGATATTTTTCAGAAAATTCAGGTGAAACCTGTAACCATCGCATCCTACTATGTAAGAAAAACAATTATTGAAGTTAAGGGTTACATGTTTCAAGCTTTCTTTACAATTTCCTCTCTTGTGCTTCAAACTCAAACAGGTTTGGAACAAGAAAAACATGAGTAAATGATGACAGCATTTTCAGTTTTGGGTGAACCTTTTCTTTAATGTGACAGTAAAAACAGCCCTGTAGAAAAAAAACAAACCAAAGAAATAGGAATTTTATTGATTTTAATGAAAACTGTATTGGTCTTTTGGGTCTCTAGTGACATCTCTATTTATACGTTGTAAAACCCAATAAATTAAGGTAACTCAAACCAGTTTAAGTTCAAAAACTAATCATAATGAGTACTGTGAACTTAACCATTTGACTAAATGAAGCAATTTCAGCAATTGGTAAAACCAAATAAGTTAAGCCAACTCAAACTTTTGAGTTAAAAAAATCTAATCTATATGAGTACTGTGAACTTACTTTGTTGGGTTTTACAGTGTCTGTATTTATATATATATATGTATCCAAGATGCCTATACTGAGAGACTACTTCAATTTCTGAACCTTCAAAAGTTGTAATAGAAAAGTGGCTTTGATGCATTGGTTTTGACTTAGAAAACAACATACAGTCCGCTTTTAAAACTAGATTTAATGCAATTAAGTTATGTTGAACTGCATTAAAAGCAAGCTGTTACTGAGAAAGAGAATGAGGTGTATATAGTGGTATAATCACCATAGGAAAAGTTTGTATTTTTAACATTTTGATCAATATTATTTATATACAGGTCAGTGTTGGCGAAAGTTACTTTGGAAAGTAATGCATTACAATATTGGGCCCTATTATACACCCGCCGCAATAAGGCGCAAGACATGTTACCACGATGTGTTGCGATTTCCAAACCAACGCAACCTTAATTTTCAACCTTAATTATTTTGGTGTTCAAAATAATGAACAAAATTTCTCATCTCAATTTTAATTGAGCAATTTACTTTTTAAAAGCTAATATGTAACCTGCGTTGCATAAAAAAAGTAACTCGAATATTATTGCTTAATTTTTTAAAACAATGTGTTATTTTACTCGTTACTTAGAAAAGTAATTAGTCACTCTTTATTTTGATGGTCCGTTTGTTGAATTTAAGTTACATTGCAACTAATTCTCATTAGATTATAAGTAGACTGTTAGGTTGTGGTTAGGGTTGACATGTACTTGCAAAGTTTCTTATAGTCAGTTAAATGTATGTTGAAGGAGCAGTATCAACAGATATTAAGCAGACAGTCTACTAATAGTCAAATGGACCATCAAAATAAAGTGTTACCAAGTTATATTAGTACGTAACTCATGTTACTTGTAATGCATTACCCCCAAAACTGACACAGGTGTGTAGTAAAAAAAAAGAAAGAACCTAGTACTGAACCATGTGGTACACCTTTAGTTCTATTCAATGGGCTTGCACATTGATTTCGATTTGAAAGATAATTTTTAAACAAACTAATACCATGTTCAGATAATCCAATACTGATGAGACAGCAAGGCACGATCAACAGTAACAAATGCCTTGGATAAATCATCAAATAAGGATGCGCAGTGATCTTTTTAGGATCAACAGATTCAATAAACTCATTTAGTACTTTTAACGCTGCTGTATTTGTGCTGTGTTCTTTTCCAAAACGGACTGAAAATTAGACATAACGTCATATGTTATACCAAAACACACTAGAAACCATTAAAACGTACAGATTTGAATAGTTAAATGTCATGGTTTGTTACCTTTTAATGGTATTCATAGCGGAAAACCATTAGAATCTTCTGTGATGGTTTCTATTGTTTTCGATGGGGATAAAAACACATTTTGTGTTACAGGAAGTCTATTACGATAAAATTTTGTCCTGTAATATGTGAAATTTTTGAGTGTCATTAGGTTAAATCATTCCAATCACAAGAAATAAATAAATGAATACATTTTGAGCACAAATCATATTTTATATTGAAAATGGCTTTCATACTGACAGCTTCAGAAATCATGTTGAATTATATGTTATGGATATATATAACAAAACAACCACTTTCTGCTTTTTTCTTTTTTAATTATGCTCAATTACCAACAGTGATGTCCAGCCCAGTCTAAATAAAAGATGTCACTGGACATATTTTTGCCTTAAATAAAATCAGATTGGTTTTATGTGGCAGAAGTCAACTTTCAGTGAATTGTACTTAAAAGAACCATTTTGTTTTCTAATAATTTATGTAAATAATATTTTTTTCACTATAATAATCATTTATGTAAAGAAAATATTACATGAATGTTAAAAGTTTTTTATGGAATTATCAATGACAATAAATAATAACCCAGGTTCATTCTGATTACGTAGCCCGATATATATTTCAAATACATTCCAGGAGCTACTTTTTTTTTTGCATTTTTTTGTTTTCACGAATCCACCAGAGGCCGCTGTGTACATTTTTTGAGATCTCAAATTTCTCTCGTGAGTGCCATTCATGCCTGTTCTTCATAAATCCACCAGTGGCCGCTGTCGACCTACTGACTGACTGACCAACCAAACCCCCTACCCTTTTCTAAACCCAACCGATAGTGTTTTAAAAAGCACTGTGTATCTGTGTATCATTTGTGGTGTACCAACGTGCAAGGAAACATTGGTTACATCAATAAATTTCCTGTTCATGGCTTTTCTGTTTTTGATCTGAACTCATGATCAGAAAATCAGATAAAGAGTCATTATTCATGTTTTCCTTTTGTTTCAGAATACAAATAATGGAAAAACACGTTGTTTTTTGGTAGTTTTTGGTTTGAATAAAAAAAAAAAAAACGATTGAACAAATGATACATGGATTCACCCACCTCCCTAAACCCAACCAACAGTGTTTTCAAAAGCAATCCAAAAAAAGAAAAGCCCTTGGCAGCCTGATTTTTACCACATTTTCAGATTTTACCACATTCTCACCCTGTTGTTTACTTGTTTGTTTTATTTTTTTGGCTTTTGTTTTTGTCTTACCTGCTTTCTGGAATCGTTCTTCGCCAGACTTGAGCCCCGTCATCGTGGTCAACTCCGCTCTGTGTCTCAAGTCCACCGACATGAGCCACTGAAGCCACTAGACAAACTGGTAACAGCGGGAAAGCCATCCACATGCAGTTAAGTGGTCAGCTGGTAAGGGTGAAATGCAAGGGTGCCATACCGCCCCCTAGCATTCATTTTAAAGTAGAAATGCAGCCATACGTATCTCAGGCTACATAATTCGCGATCTCCAGAAATGTATATAGGGCTACATTTTCAGAATGAGTCAATGTTGACAAATAACCATATTTTTAAGAGTGTGGATTGTGCAATGAATGGAAAAAAATGTCCCATAATCACAATTTGTGTGAAAAGTAATACATTTTTTGGAGTTTTGTTTCCAATAATGTTCATTTCACTTGGAAACTTCAGTGAATTTATAATTTTGGGGATGCAAAACTATTGACATGAGACTGGGTTGGTGATGTGAGTCAGAAATGCGCCATAACAAGAGTACAAGACAGATGCGGTAAAGGCCTTGTTAATTCAACAATAACATTAATACACAACCCGTGTACACATCATAATAACAGCCTTGCTTAAGTCTTTACTGGGTCGCGGGATGAGCCTGAAGACAGAGTAATAAGTTAATGTACTGTGTGCAGGGGCGTAGTGGACATTTTAAAAGTGTGGGGGGGGGTGTATGAGATCATACGTTCATATATCTATTAATCATCTGTTTCTAAATGGTCTGTTTCTAAAAGTGAGAAGTACATATCCCCCCGATCCCCCTGGTTGCTACGCCCCTGACTGTGTGACAGTACTCAGGAAAAAACAACAGACAGAGCAGAACGTAATAACATTTAATAAGTCCCCATCAAATGCTGATGGCATAGCGTCGCTCATGATGAAGTGTCCGGCTATGTGGGCAGCATTGGGAGGAAATGAGTGGATGGGTGTCTCCGTCTAGCTTTGTGACCTCTGCGGGGTTTTCCTCGGCCGTTCAGCGACACGAACATCTGCCTCCCCCTGTGTTTCCAGCGCAGAGAAGCGTAAGTGTTATAGCCGTTCTCTTCAATCCGCTCTTTGAACTTGCAGCTGGGGTTGTATCTGGCCTGTAATGAATTGAATTTAGAGAGCAGGTTGAGACACTACTGAAACTATATTGGTTGTGAACATCAAAATGCTGTGTATTTGTTTTAGACTGTTATCCTGTCAAATACAAATAACGATTTTGTCTAGATCAGTGTTTCCCAACCCTGTTCCTAAAGGCACACCAACAGTACACATTTTCAACCTCTTCTGATAATCAAACACACCTGAATCAACTCATCAGAACATACGAAGAGACTCTAAAATTTGAAGGTAATGGGTCAGATAAGGGAGACATCCAAAATACGTACTGTTGGTGTGCCTCCAGGAAGAGGGTTGGGAAACACTGGTCTAGATCAGTGTTTCTCAACCACGTTCCTGAAGGACCACCAGCACTCCATGTTTTGGATGTCTTTTTCATCTGTCACACCTATTACAGGTCTTTCAGTCTGTGCCAATGAGCTGATGACCTGTGTTTGGTTAAGGAGACAAGGAAAATGGATAATGGGGTGCGTGGTGATTTCCAAAAATCGAATTTATTTTATTAAACTATCAGAATGAGCATATTTTGTCCATATGCTACAGAAGATAAAAATAGTAATATTTTTAAAATTATATTAAAATTATAACTTTTTAATAGTCATAAAACAACACATTTTTCCATTGGATTGTGACCCCTGGGGTCTCATTATGTCAGATTAAAGACACAGCAATAGGGTCAGAAGCAGCAGATTGATTTCATGGGTCCTTTATGGCACTCACATACATTAAAATTAAATACAGGCCACGAATCGAGTGGTGTTCTGCAAAATTTAACAAATAGACTTGGGCCTATTGGTGTGTGTGAGCTATTTTGCGTTTGCAAGGTTTGTATATTTATCACCATTTCACAGGATATTGGAGGGTGCGATTCACTGGCATTGCTATTTTGGGGGTCACGGGCTGTTTGGGAACCCCTAGTCTAGATAATTAAAATGGTATATTTATATAAATTGAATGAAAGGAAAACATATTTGGTTGATGAAAAATATCAAAATCTCTCAAATACATTAGATAATCATTTTTTAGCAGTCACAAATCATTTACCAATAATCTGATAAAGCTTAAACATTCAAATCTTCAAAAACTGCCTTAATTTGCCAGATCTATACTGACTAAAATGGTAGTCAGTTTTTTCTATAGTTACTGTCAATTTATTATTTTTTTTCCTTTTCAATTTTTATTTTATGTATTTATTTTTTTTAAGTATACTTACTTTTTAAAGTTTGTCTTAAACAAATGTTGGGTCAATTGTGGCCAAATCCAATGTTTGGTTAATGTTTTTAATTAAAATTTAATAACACTTTTTAACCCAGTGGTTAGGTTTGTCCATATTTGACACATAAAATATAGCTACAAAATCTGTTGCTGGGTGGTACCTTTTCAAAAAGCTACATTTTTGTTCCTAACAGGTCCTTAAAGGTACAATTTGGTTAAATGGTTTAAAACGCAAAAAGTACAAATGTGTACCTTAAATGTACAAAAGTGAACCATAAAGGTACAAAGTTTCAGCTTAAAGGTACATAAGTGTACCCTGAAGGTACTAACATCTACCTGTATGGTACAAAAGTGTATCTTTTGAAAAGGTACCAGCCCAGTGACAAATTTTGCACCTTTATTTCTGAGTGTGTAGTAAAAGTTCCTATACAGAATGAAATAATGTAACAAATTCAACTTTCAATACAGTTTCATGCATTTCATTTTCGTGCAAGTCAATTTTGTTTTCATTTTCAGTTGGGTTTTTCCATATTTTTCCCAAATTTGGGTTGAAGAAAACCAGCATTTTACAGTGTATTTAAATGTAAAATGTATTTTTTTATATAATTGAGCGCACATATATGGAAAACAACACGGTGGCGCAGTGGGTGGCATGATTGCCTCACAGCAAGAAAGTCGCTGATTCGAGCCCATACTGGATAAGTTGGCATTTCTATGTGGATTTGGCATGTTCTCCCTGTGTTCACATGGGTTTCCTCCGGATGCTTCGGTTTCCCCTACAGTCCAAAGACTTGCAGTATAGGTGAACTGAATAAGCTAAAATGGCCGTAGTGTATGTGTGTGAATGCAAGAGTGTATGAGTGTTTCCCAGTGTTGGGTTGCGGCTGCAAAGGTATCCGCTGTGTAAAACTTATGTTGGATAAGTTGGTGGTTCATTTCGCTGTAGTGACCCCTGATTAATAAAGGGACTAAGCCGAAAAGAAAATGATGAATGAATGAAAGTTGGCAGTTCATTCCGCTGTGGTGTCCTCTGATTAATAAAGGAACTAAGCTGAAAAGAAAATGAATAAATGGATGAATATTTGGAAAACAAATGTCAGATTTCAAGCTTTAAGGCTTTTTCGAGCTGTCAGATTAAAAGGCAGCCATTTAATGGTAATTTCTTAACCAATTACATGTGGATTACTTGAGTAAGTCTTGAATATGTGTTTATGTCCTTGGTCCTTTTAGTGTAGCACATTAACCGATACAGTTTACCGAGCTAACTGAACCATGTAGTGAAAAACAGCAATAGAAACCTGAGAGTGAGTAATATTCCAAACAGCTCATTGTGTACCCATCATGCATTTGTATTTATCTCAACCGGCTTGTCTTCTCAAATCAACCCTCACCGTCTCGCATGGACTCAAAAAGCTGCTTGACGAAACCAAAATAGTTTTGCCACAGCTGGATAAAGCTATTAACTTTAAAAGCACAAAAAGGCTGATGACAATAATGCTTGGAGTCCTAGTTGAGCATACAGTTTGATAAGATCATGGTGGAATGAGTGTGACTAATAATCACTTAGAAGGGAAAGAAAAGAAGGGTGCTTAAGCCTCGAGTGATTCCCAAGGTTTGTCATGTTTACTCTGGGGATCGGAGGACAGATATAGACATCTGTAAGCCATCTTATCATGGCTGGGTGACAGATTGCCAGGCTGAGATTTCTCAGAGAGCAGTTAAAAGCGCACCATGCAATGGGGCGTCTTCATTAAACAAGCCACAAACAACTGTCTGGTGGCACGCACTAATTTCACTAAACCAGTAAGTGACGGCAGACTCTGTCTTAAAGAGTAGGTCATTTGACATTTTAAAATGTCCTGATATTTTGTTGGAGTTGCTTACAACAGGTTTAAGTTCAGAAAACCCAATACTGGGAAACAACCACCCTGAGGAAACCCACGCAAACACGGAGAGAACATGCAAACTCCACACAGAAATGCCAACTGGTCCAGCTGGGACTCAAACCAGTGACCTTCTTGCTGTGAGACAACAGTGCTAATCACTGAGGCACAATGTTGTCATTCAGAAAACATTGTAATTTATATTAAAATAATATTTATTTAATATTAGAACCAATTTGCAATGATTTCAACATGGTTTGCTTAATTCAATTTAGGGCTGAAATTCTTTAAACCCCTCCCATTTCCATAATCCATCTCTGCTCTGATTGGTCATCTGCCCAAGTTTCCTTTGATTGGATTTTCTGTGTGTATTTCAGCTGTTATTACACTAGTGTGCTTTGCTTTTATTACGGTTATGCCTGGTTTCCACACTATTTTGGCATCTTCAACTCACAAAAATGGAGCATTTTGAAAATGCTAAAGGGCCTGTTCTAGTTTGGAAACACTGATGTTCCTTTTCAGTGTAGATGAAGCTTTTGAAAGCTGAGGTGTGGCTATCCACAGTCAATTTCTGATTGGTCTTCTCGATTATTGTGTATCCTCGATTCACCAAGCCTGTGTGATAGGGGTGTCAAAATAAATTGTTTCTTCAGTGCGCCGCGATGCAACTACAGACGATTCGGTGTCGGTTCAGTAATAATCATAACCGGTTATTGTGTACAGCTTACATTATGCTTACAAAGGCGAGGGAGGCAAACGCGAGTAATTAAAACACAACCAACTACTTAAAAATGCAGAAATTCTGCACAATTCACTGTGTATGTGTGTTTGCTGGACAGTCTTTCACTGACACTTACAGCAGAAGCCCCTGTTTCACTGCGATTGAGAAAATGAAAGCAAACTCCATTTCTCTCTCTCTCTCTCTCTCTCTCTCTCTCTCTCTCTCTCTCTGTCTCTCTCCCACGTTTGCACATTTGACCTGTTGGTGTGACTTTTTCTCTCCTCTCGGCTGTTACAGCGATACTTCTGGATACAGACATGAGCGCGTGTCTGCAGAGCGAGTTTTCTCCTCCACGTCTATCATGGATCAGCTGTGATCGCCGCTGCCGTTTATCAGTGTCACTCAGTGTCACTCGCAGCCCTTTCTGTTGAGTGCATGACCAATTATAGGGGTGTAAGAAAGAGATCGCTAGACAAGGCTCAGAAAGCGAGCGGGTTATTTATATTTTATTTGTTTGCTATAAATGTTCATGTTGTTCTAAGTTTTAAAATATTGTATTACAAATAGTATATACAGTTGAAGTCAGAATTACTAGTCCCCCTATATTTAAATATATATATATATATATATATATATATATATATATATATATATATATATATATATATATATATATATATATATATATATATATATATATATATTTATTTATTATAGGTGGGCATAGATTAACTTTTTTAATCTCGGATTTAATCTAGATTAATCTAGATTAAAATGGCTCATTGGCATTCAGATTATGTTTGCTACCCTAATAATACGTCTTTGAGAACGGGTTTCTTAAGCCAGGTGGCACAGTAGACCAGGGGCTCATCTCCTGTTTCCAAAATGCATCACAAACTGCTTGAGAAACTGTTCTACTATGAAAATTGGTTCAAGTGTTCAATAAGATGTACTTGTGTTTACTAACTGCTTATTCAGTTAAACATGAATTTTGAACAGTAGGCCTACATAAGCCCGAAACATTGATTTTTAACAGAAATGGAATTAAGACATGTGGAGTATGCATATATTTGAGGCATTACTGAAGCAAACGATCAGTAAACACTGTCATGTAAGACTTTTCGCCATATTTTCCTACAAGATCCACACACGCGGCTGTCAGTAAAGGACCACACACACACACACACACACACATCGCGAACTGTGGAAGTTTTTTTTCTTTCCATTTGGCGTGCGTTAAAATTTATATAAATTTATATAAATTAAATTCCATAACACTCTCACCGGTCCTTACTCCTAATTTGCATCTAATACCCCAGTTTGTCACGGGGCATGAATGAAATGTTCACGAGTGAAGGTGAAACTACCGAACTGCAGTTAAAGTCAGGCATACTGCTGATTTGATTCAGAAGGGCACTTTTTTGTCAGACGGCTCACCGGTCTGGTATACATCCGCTCTAAAATATCAAGGTGAAAGTCATGATAGCTTGCGTAGAGTAGACCCAGCTCCCAACCCAACTTTAAGAATAGATTAATGGTGATATTTTTTTTTATCACGCGCTAAGAGTCTCGCGTTAAAGCTGTACATAAACACAGATAAAAGCCCACTCCTAATATATGTATATATATATATATATATATATATATATATATATATATATATATATATATATATATATATATATATATATATATATATATATATTTATTTATACATTTTAATACAAGAATTGCTGTGCTGTGAAGAAAATATAAAATCCTCAATGCATCAGGGTGCACGGAGATATCGAATTGAACCGAATCACTGGCATGATAATCCTAACCGAACCGAACCATGAGACCAGTGTAGGTTCACACCTCTACTGTGTGATATGACCAGTAGACTGCAAGTATGGATATTGGAAAAATATGTGTGCAGTCACGTATCATGGTTTTTAAAATGTATAGCGAGAAGAGAGTTTTTATTTTAATATTCAATAAAAACGACAGTCTATATGATTGAGGTATTTACATGAGTTGCTTTTTGAATGTTCTTTTCATGATCCCGTTTTACATGTTATAGCACATATTTCGAGTAACGACATTGCGTCACTGTGCTTTCCACATTTCATTCGGAGTTTTAAGTAACTTCAGGAGTTTCATTTTTAATATCCTGTTGCAAAACATGGTGAAAAGTCCTACATGACTATAATAGTTTGATTAAGGTGTTTACATGTTTGTACTGCACTTCAGTAATGTGACTAAAACTGGAAAACTCCATGTCTTAATTCGATTTCTGTTTAGTTCGATTTTGACTTTAGTCAGATTAAGGTAATCAGAGACCTCTGTTAACATGCAAGACTTTTAATCATACAATTGTCTTAATCATATTAAAATCAGATTATTGGTGTCCATGTAAAAGTAATCACTGTCTATTTCTTACAACTTTGTGGACATTACAATTATTTTTTTGAAAACACATATGACATGCTCTTTAAGTTCCAGAGTATTCCCCAATTTCACACATATTCATTTTTAAATATCTGTAATTTAAAAAAAGTTACCACTTGAATATTTTCATGCGATGTACCTACCGATCCAAAGAGCGTTCCCTTTTTGGACATAGCTAAGTACAGGCCGGTGCTGACAGATTTGATGGCAACAACTCCTACACTGACAGATCGGATTTCCATCAGACCTGAGGAGGGGGGAAAAAGGAACAGAAGTCTGGTTTAGAAAGAGCGAGTTTCTCCATCAAAAGCCACTCTATCATTGCTGATTAGAAAACCAGGCATCCATATGCTCAAGGGATGTTTTTTTCTCTCTCTCTCTCTCTCTCTCTCTCTCTCTCTCTCTCTCTCTCTCTCTCTCTCTCTCTCTCTCTCTCTCTCTCTCTCTCTCTCTCTCAGGACATGAAAAAACAGGACATTTTACAATAGGCCAGTTTGAATGATGCTCTTTGTGAATCTACTAAGAACAACCTAGATTTCCAGACATGTTCTTCTTTTGGTACTCATGTCGTGTGATGAATGGAAGCGTAGAAAATGGCAGCATGCTAGATTGAAGATATAGCCTGCATTGGGGGTAATGTTTTAATGTTATTAATGCTTGTTGCAAAGTAAACCATGTATTGACAAATGCAATTGATTCCAGTATATATGACAGCAGACAAAATAACAGTTTTGAATGGTGTTCAGACAGTAAATTACACATTGGCTATATTAACCTCAACCAAATGAATATATTCAAATTACAGTTGAAGTCAGAATTGTTAGCCCCCCTTTGAATTTTTTGTTCTTTTTTTTATTATTTTCCAAATTATGTTTAACAGAGCAAGGAAATTTTCACAGTATGTCTGATAATATTTTTTCTTCTGGAGAAAGTCTTATTTGTTTTATTTCGGCTAGAATATAAGCAGTTTTTAAATTTTTTAACACCATTTTAAGATCAAAATTTAAAGCCCCTTTAAGCTATTTCTTTCGAGTCTACAGAACAAACCATCATTATACAAAAACTTGCCTAATTACCCTAACCTGCCTAGTTAACCTAATTAACCTAGTTAAGCCTTTAAATGTCACTTTAAGCTGTATAGAAGAGTCTTGAAAAATATCTAGTCAAATATTATTTACTGTCATCATGGCAAATATAAAATAAATCAGTTATTAGAAATAAGTTATCAAAACTATTATGTGTTGAAATGTTTTTAAAAAATCTTTCTGTCAAACAGAATGTGGGGGGGGGGAATAAACTGGGGGGCTAATAATTCAGGAGGGCTAATAATTCTGACTTCAACTGTACATCATTTTTTTTGTAATTCAGTTTTTATTTCCAAAATTAATATTTACAATTTTACAATCATATAGATAAGTACTTTTTATATATCCCCTATCACCCCACCCTGTTATCTGCACATCAGGAATCACAGAATAACTATAGTTTAGACCAAGCAATTAAATGAATTATGTAA
Organism: Danio aesculapii; assembly: GCF_903798145.1. NCBI lineage: Eukaryota > Metazoa > Chordata > Actinopteri > Cypriniformes > Danionidae > Danio > Danio aesculapii. The sequence goes on along the minus strand of NC_079456.1, from coordinate 19,799,091 downwards.
AATTTGACATTCGTAGTGTCTGATGAGGATGAAGTGTCCAAGATTTCCAACATAGACTCATTCTGAAAATGTACCCCTATATACATTTCTGGAGAATTATGTAGCCAGAGGAACATATGGCTTCATTTCGTCTTTTAAGTGTGGCTATCCTCAGTCACTTTCTAATGGTCTACTGGACTATTTTGTATCCCTGATTCGTCAAGCCTCTCTGATATGACCAATAGTGTCAGGGTTTGTGGTTGGGAAGGATGAGGCGACGACCCAAATGCAAATAACCAAGGAATTATTTTTTATAAAAGAAACAAAATAACAACTAAAACAACCCTGTGAGGGGAAAAACACAGCAACAAAATGACTTGACTTGATTCGGTTTGGTTTGGTTTGACTTGGCTAGACAGACACAGAATCATTGACCACGGACCAGCACAGGACAGAGCACACAAGGAGAATAAATAGGAAAGACAAACCAATGAACAGACAGACGGACAGGTGAAAATAATAATTACAAACTGGATAACAAGTTGGGTGGGACAAGACACTAGACAAAAGAACACATGGTACAAAAACAACACGAGCCATGTGCTCACATACAAACAGGACTAGGACACCCAGCCAGTGAGAGAGCTCATTGACAGTGAGCTCACATGAAACAAGACACTAAAGCACGTGGTTACAATGTCAACATGAAACCATGTGCTATACAGCACAAACACAAAAAAACACAAGACACGAGCACACAATAAATAAAGATACTTACCATGCGCTCACATGTGCAACGTGAATGTTCCCTTGCAGCGCCATCCGAAACCGAAACCAACTAGACTGAGACGCTGATAATGAACAACACGCCGCAGACAAAATAAACACAGACGCCAGGACAAGAGTGCGCATCCAGACTGCGTCCGGACCTTGTCCGAGCACAACCAGGACGACGCTAATACAATGACAAGGACAGACAATGACGAGACAGATGAGTACTCGACCAGAGAAAACTCAAGCCGAGCACAACATATAACACATGACATGACTAGTGTCTGGACTCCACCATAACAAGAATTAACAGGACTGGAGTGGCAGAAAAATAGACTGCAAGTATACTTGTTGGCAAAATATGTGCGTCTCCAGTGACCTAGAATAGTCACGTATCATGGTTTTTACAGCTGTATAGAGAGAAGAGAGTTTTTATTTAAAAAGTGCAATAAATACACCAGTCTAGACTAGGAGCATTTTCATTGTATGACGCTGTTTTATATGTAACGAAAATGCACTAGCGTAAACAGCACCTCAGGGTGTTCGTATTTTGCAGGCATGCAAATGTCTTACTTTGATCTTGTAGCCGAGGAATGTATGGCTGCATTTCATCTTTTCTTAAGTGAGTAGACAGCGGCATCTGGTGGATTTATGCGAGAATACCAAGCGCGAATGGCACATGTGAGAGAACTTTGAGATCTGAAAAAGCATACACAGCGGCCTCTAGAGGGTTCACAAAACAAAAACGGTTATAAAACAAACCTCCTGGGACATATTTGGTGCTCTCCAGAAGTGGATTTAGGGGTGCTGATCAGAATGAGTCTAGGTTGAAGATTTCTTTGATGTTGCATGTATAGATTTTCCATACCGTTAAAATGTCCAGTTTAGCATGGTTGATCCATGCTGATGACAGCTCTAGGTACCGTATTTCCAATAGTGAATGCAACCAGTGCTTAATGGCAAGATCATGAGGGGGTTTCCACCTCTGTACCAACAAATTAATTGATCTTTATTTATTTCTATAGCGCTTTTACAATGTAGATAACATCAAAGCAGCTTAACATAAAAGTTCTAGTAAATTGAAACTGTGTCAGTCCAGTTTTCAGAGTTGAAGTTCAGTTTAGTTCAGTTCAGTGTGGTTTAATTTTCACTGCTGAAAGTCCAAACACTGAAGAGCAAATCCATCGATGCGCAGCTCCACAAATCCCAAGCTAAGCAAGCCACTGGCGAGGAAGAAACTTTACCAACTGACGAAAGTGAAGGAAAAAACCTTGAGAGAAACCAGGCTCAGTTGGGCACGACCGTTTCTCCTCTGGCCAAACTTCTTGTGCAGAGCTACAGTCTAGGCTGAAGAACCCTGGACGTCCATTGTGGAGAAGCTGCTGGTGTGAGTAGGTCACCAGCAGGTGTACAGGCTGGCCCACAAATCTCATGCTCTCCAGTCCTCCATGACATCCAAATACATTGAATTTATTAGTCAAACATATTTAAGTTTTCGGTGTTTTGAGGGATAGTTAGTGTATTCTGACTATATTGATAAATAGATGACCTACAGTATATTTAATCAAACATTGACAAGTTTGTATTCCTGCACCAATAAAAGACGATCATGAAAGTTCGGACTAATTATTTTACTGCTTAACTTCCATATACTATGGTACTAATTATGAAATCACTACTATTTATTTCTATAGTATTTAAGGCTAAAATCCTTTTCCATAATTTGTTTTGTACATCTGACCTTTGACCTTTGCTTTAATTTGCCGTCATTTATAACTGACTTTGTCCCGTTAGGGTAAATAATTTTTGGAAACTTGTCTGAAACTTCACACATTCAAATACATTTTCTCTGTCTAGAAAGAAGTTAATCAATGTCTTAGTGTTTCAGAAACATGTCAAAAACTTTATTTGCTTAAAATTTCTTCTTTAAATAAAGATCTTATTTAAAATTTCCTGAAACTCAAGACAGATTTATATGCATTTTAACATAGCTTAGTGTTTCAGAAACAGTTGTCTAACAATGTTTTAGAATTTTAAACAGTATTTAAACAATTTAGTTTTGTTTCAAAATCAGTTGTGTACCCATATAATTTTTGGAAGTCACAGTGTAACAGTTTTTTTTTTCAAACACTGTAGTGTAACAATGTCTTTTCACCAAAAAAAGTGATGTAAAGTTTTTTTTTCGAAAACATAAGTGCAACATTTATTCATACTTTCGTTCATTTTCTTTCAGCTTAGTCTCTATTTCAGCGGTCGCCACAGCGGAATAAACCACCAACTATTCCAGCGTGGGTTTTAAGCAACAAATGTCCTTCGAGCTGCAACCCACTACTGGGAAACACCATACAATGGGGGAAACCAAAGCACCTGGTACTTATGGGGAGAACGCGTTAAACAGTGTTTTAACAATATAAGTTTCAAGAATTCACAATTAGCTCATGATTTATACATAGCTTGTTTGGCATGCTGTCCCTGGAGAGAGCCCTGTGTTCAAGGGATCCTCGGGCGCAGGGCTACCCCCCTTTCGCAGGGCGAAGGGAGATTGAACTCAGGTCGACCTCAAAACTCCCCCGCTGCTAAGGCTAAGGTGAACTTTCTAAGAGTAAGACATTAGAAAAAAGATTTCGGCTTATTTTGTCTATAATATAGAGCATTGGACGGTGGGAGGAAATCGGGGAACTTGGGGGAAACCCACGCGGATGCAGGGAGAACATGCAAACTCCACACAGAAAAATACCAGATGGCCCAGCGAAGACCTGACGCCATTGGTATTCTTGCTGTGAGGCAACAGTGCTAGTCACTGGGCCACTGTGCCACCCATTCTGGATAAAGGTGGAAGAAGGGGGGTTTTCTTCCAGACAAAGGTTATAGAAAGGAAATGAGGATATATATATATATATATATATATATATATATATATATATATATATATATATATATATATATATATATATATATATATAGTGACTTGAACTTTGATTGGAGGATCATGACTAGCTAATGTGGGCCAGATGGGTCAGTCATGAGCACGTGCTCCTCTCAAAATTTGTTTAACATTAAACTTTATTTGTTTCAAAAACAGTAGTGTAACAATGTCTTTTCACAAAACATGTGTACGTCTTTTTCAGTAGCAGTAGTTTAACTAACTAACTAAAACTTACTAAACATCAACCTAGAACACAGACATAAAAACTCTTGCACTGCCTCATGGTACTGAACAACATTGACGGCTACACAGGATGTATCCCTAAAAAGACATTGTCATTTTTACATGACGCACAGATTTTTGTGCTTTTGAATTACTGTTTTTCTAAAATGTGGATAAAAAATTACACAAATATTTAGAAAACATACTAAAATGTGCAGTATTTTTATTTATTTTTTTGGTTAAGATTTTTAATAGATTTTATAGTTAAAAATGAACTCACCATCTTGCCTTGAGAGCACCTGACCTAATGTGTGCTGATGTCTCATTTAGTTTGTGTATTCTAATTATGTGAAGCAAACGGCAACTATCTTTTAGTTTTATTGGCTAAAGGAGATGTCGTGTGACATTACTAAGATTTAATTTAATTGGTTAAATATCATTAGCATTTTTAAAAATAAATTTTTTTTAAGTGTCACTTATAAATGACAATTCCCTATAGAGGGCTAAAATCCAAACTATGTGTCTTTTAGCAGAATTCTGTTGCCCGGTGTAAAAAGTAGACAATTGTTTGTAATTCCTGAAAATGCACGTTGGTTTTAATTCGCTACTCTTGGTAGATTGCATTGGTCCTTCATTCTAAATTCTGCGTATTCTGTGGGTTTTTTTTCTTCCAAAATGGATGCTAGCCCATTGTCATGACAGTAGACTAGATTGTTTTGGAGATGACCTGAGATTGTCCTGGAAATCTGTGAATAAGTCTCGAGTTCTTTCTAAAAGCATTCCTCTCCATTACATCACATTCTTCTTAATGTGCGATGTTATCAGTCGAGAACATCCATGACTATTCAGGACTCATAAAAAACAGCTTAAAAGGAAAAAAAGAGAGACAAAATGCTGCAAACCATTTGGTGTCGGCTGGGTGCCTCTATAATACTGCAAGGGGAAACGCTGCAGACAAATCAGCTGTTGGCTTTGGACAAGGACTGTAAACACTGTAACACATCGAGGTGCTGAATGAGATGTTGACCTAGTGCCAGTTGGGAAATGAACACACAAAAAAAACCACAGGAAGGCCATTCTGCAGAACACGTGTGCTGCAGGTGGCAGACCGAAGAACTCTGGATCGGGATTCTGGTTAAAGCTTCTCAGCTGTGACTGAATAAACCCTCGCCGTCAGGTTTGAGCAGGTGTAGCCATTTCTCAACAGCCGTTTCTTCCAGTTTAAACTCGTAGACTAATTATCGTATGCAACTTTGTGACACTTCCTGCTATGAATTACTTGTTGAATTACACATGCTCTAGTATGATGAAAAACAATGTGTTCTATTGGGGAAAACCTGGACAATAGTAGAATGTAGTGACAGAATAATGGCATTGGGTGTACGCTGTTTCCAATGGGTTTGGAATTGTAAAACAACTTATACGTTGTTATATATCAGTCATTATTAGTTTTATGCCAACATATTTTTCTTGGCGATTACTATTTTATGTTCTGTTGCAGTATTGGCTGATTCATATGTAATTTGGGTCCCACTTTATATTAAATGGCCTTAACTAATATGTACGTACACTGAACGTAATCATTTGTTGCAATGTACTTACAGTATGGTGCAAATACATGTTTTTACATTGTACTTATGCTTGATAGAATCTTTAATTAGACTGTTGACCATACCTTACACCTTAACCCAAAGGTTCTCAAAGTGGGGGTCGCGAGACAATGTGGGGAGGAGGGGGGTCGCTTGGTGATTTCCAAAAATGTCATATATGTTATTAAACTATTAGAATTACCATATTGTATCCATAACCTACAGAAGATAAAAATAGTATTTAATAGTTACATAAAATAACAACATGCAATTAAAAAGCCATCAGCTTTTCAATTCGTTTTCCATTGGATTGCGACCCCTGGGGTTATTACGCTAGGTTAATGACACAGTAATAGTGTTAGTTGCAGTAGATTGATTTTATGGCACAATGTTAAATTTTGACATCTTTACGGCACTCACGTACATTAAAGGTAACGGCCACGACTGAACATAGATTATAATCTCCAAGTGACAGTCTCCAAAATTAATCGTGAATACCATTCTCATTAAGTGAGATTAATATTAAATTAAATGACTAAATTAGATATTAAATTAGATGACTATTAAAAAATTATATAGTTGTTAGACTGTTGCACATTCTTTTGTGTTGTCAATAAGCTTGTTTATATTAGTTCCTATTGATGCGTGTGCATTGTTGTGTGCAATGTTTGTATGTTTAGAACCATCTACGAGGATAATAGGGGTCGCGAGTCACTGGAATTGTTATTTTGGAGATCGCAAGCTGAAAAATTTGGGAACCCCTGCTTAACCCACTTTTAAACCTATCCATACCACCAAACCTGTCCCTAATGCTGAGTTCAGACTGCATGATTTTCAAAGTAGTCCTGTCACAGATGTTTTCACATTGCATGACTATCTGGGGTAGCATTTTGTCGGTGCAGTGTTTACACTGCAAGATGGATCGGCGACAGGAGGTTTCACACTGCATGACTTCACAATAGAAAGAATCACAGACAACTTTGTCTCGGTCTGCAATCTAGACTACATCTCTAACATCCAACACACGCTAGAAGTGACATGAAAACAGCACAAGCTCACGTGTGTATCCTTTGTTATTAAATGAGAAAGTAGCCTTTAGTGGGGTAGAAAATGTACTTATTTTGCTTACCTGGCTTTGAAGGGAATTACAAATTCTCCTCAACTTTTTTCTTTTTCGACCCGGTTGTGGTATTGCTCAGATGACACGTCAAACAGACACAAGTGCTCCTGCCACATTTACACTAGTTTTTCCTCCATTTCTTGGGTCCAAATCAACTGAAAATGAGCGCTTTTAACATCTCCCCCAACCTCCCGCTGGCCTGTAGATACCCATACTAGTGGATGCTGCTCTCTCATTGGCTGTAGGTGACCGCCAATGTTATTTTCAATCAGAACTTTCAATTTCACATGGCATGATTTGAATTGCCGACAGCTCCAGATATTTAGCATGCCAAATATCTCACAGGTCTCTGGGACTCATCAGCAATTCTCTCAGATCGTGTCTCTGATAATTCATACTGTGTGATTGTTATTCACGTGAGCAAGCGCCGATTTGCCTGTGATTTCAGGCATTTGTCGGCTATTTCTGTCTAAACCTCTCGGTGAGTCAAAATCGGGGCTAAAATCATGCAGTCTGAACTCGGCATAACTCTACCCGTATCCCACCTCAAGAGCACTAGAAATGATCTGCAATACATTTTGATCACAGTAAGTACATTGTGTTTATATTTTGAAATAAGTACATAGTAGTTAAATACACTTCATATAAAATGGGACAGTAATTTGCAACCCAGGCTCATTCTGAAAACGTAGTCCCGAGGACGTTTCTGGAGACCGCGAATTATGTAGCCGGAGGTACGTATGGCTGCAATTCATTTTTTAAGCGAACGCTGCGGGGCGGTATGACGCCGTTCCTTTTAGCGCTTGCCGGCTGACTGCTTACCTTCATGTGGAGGGCTTTCCCGCTGCAACCAGTTTGACCGATTAGCTCGTCCTGTACATTGGCGGACTTGAGACGCAGAGAGGAGCTGACCACGACGACAACGACCGGGTTCGAGTCCGGGGAAGAGTGGTTCCAGAAATCGGGTAAGATTAAAACAAGCGAAGAGATTCATAACAGGGTGAGAATGTGGTAAAATCCAAAAGCTTGGTAAAAAAAAATAATTGGACGAGGGCTTTTCTTTTTCCGGACGGCTTTTATAAATCGTTGGTTGGGTTTAGGGCAGGAGGTTCAATCGGTAAAATTGGTTGGGTTCAAGGAAGGAGGAGGGTGGGTCGGCCGGCTGATTGGCCGGTCGCCCAGTCAATCATTCAGCCAGATGGACAGACAGACGTTCGTTCGACAGCAGCCTCTGGTGGGTTTACGCGAGAACAGCGCAGGCGTGAACGGCACTCGCGGGAGACGTCTGAGAAGCCAAAAAGGCGCACACAGCGGCCTCTTGCGGATTAGCGAAAACCAAAAACAGCAAAAATACGTACCTCCCGGGACGTATTTCGCGGTCTCCAGAAATGTCCTCGGGACTACGTTTTCAGAATGAGCCTGGGTTGGTAATTTGTACTGTGCAATGTTATATTTTCGTGTTATCTACTTAAGTGACTGTTATGTTTAGTAGGCCTTTATGATTACTTTATGATTAAGTTATTAAGTACCATAAATTTTTTTATAAAATTCATTCATTTTCAAACTAATTAGATAAAAATAAAAAAGCATAAAAAACACCAATTAGTTTTTACTTTAATAGTTCCATTTTCCTCCGAGTTTGGGTTGTTTTGTATTTTTGTGGTAATATCTGATAAAAAAAGTATTTGTTTTACTTCAGCTTAGTCTCTGATTTATCAGAGGTTGCCACAGCAGAATGAACCACCAACTATTCCAGCATATGTTTTAAGCAGCCTGCAACCCAGTACTGGAAAACACCCATACACACATACACCACGGTCGATTTAGTTCACCCAATTCACTTATAGCGCATGTCTTTGAACTGTGGGGGAAACCAGAGCACCCAGAGGAAACCCACGCAAACACGGGGAGAACATGCAAACTCCACACAGAAACGCATACAGCCAAGACTCAAATCAGCGACATTCTTGCTGTGAGGCGACAGTGCTAACCACTGAGCCACCGTGCCGCCATATTATACATTAATTAACAAATCTAATATTTCTTGCATTACATTTATTGCATTTGGTAAATGTTTTTATTCTGTAACATAGACTAACTATACACAACAATGTTCCGTACAGATTACCTTTTAACACCAATCTCTGAATAAATACTTACGGATCGTGGACAATATATCTGTGTAATCTTTGTGTCTCACTGTTTCATTCCCAATCACAACAAAGACTCTCCTACCAAATGATTCCGAAAAAAAATCTGTTTGCTACGTCCACCAAATACGCTTGAAAATGAACCGTGGGCAAGCTTAAGATGAGAGTGACTTCAAACAATGACCATTTTTGCCAGTGAATTGATGCGCCATGTACGGAACACTATTTTAATCCTGTTCGGAACACCGTTAATACTTATCATCTTCCGTGCACATGCGAAGGCAGTACTTTTCCCCTCTTTTCTTAAAAACTACTGGTCTAAAAGACATCAATCAAAAAAATTTAAAAAAAGCATCTCCCTAATGCATGAATGTAAATAAAACTGATATAATGTAATAACAATTATATAATAACAGAATTGGAATAAATGGCAAGCATGTGCATAACTTGTTAGGAGAAGACCGTCAACAGGAAGTGACATCAAAAATGTTAAAATGGAGAGGAGTGAGGGAGATACAGGGTAAATAAAGCTGTTCTTCATAAACTTGTATGGAAAATGTAATCCATTATGAAGCGCTGATAGATGCCCCTGTCATACAGCTGCAGCCTCATTCTATGTCTGTGCTTTGAAGGCCATATGTTATTTCCTTGCTGTGTTTACAAACACTGTAGCTTTGGTGATGGACGCGTGCAAACAGCTCATAAGACATCCAGCCAGTTTCCCAGATGACTGGGACTCACATTGGGTTTATGAGCAACGCTCCAGTCAAATGAAAGCACCTGAAAGTACTGTTTCTTCTGATTTTCAATATTAGCTGCTTGAAGGTGTGAGTCAAGACCAATTCTGGAAGACCTCCTAAATAAAGAACTGACATATTTAAAGTTGCTGTATGTAAGTTTTTGACTTGTCTAAAGCATAAAAATACCATAATATGTTTGCAGCTATTACAGAAACATGCCTTGTGAACATTCTTGTTTATCTTAAAAACAATGCTGAAGTCAGATATTCTGCTGTGAAAATGTGCTTTCTGTGCTGGAATGACTGTCTTTGTTTTGGTTTTTATAACCCGTCCAATGCCACTTTAGTAATTATATTCCAGCACCCTGGGTTGCCTTGGTGGAAAACCGTGTATTTCATTCATTCATTCATTCAGAAAGGCTCTCAATGCATGCGTCCGTGACTGAAATGCAACCTCTGGTGGACAGTAGCAGATTGTAGCAGTAGCAGTGGGCATTTAATCAAAAAGTAATCGAAATTGACATTCAAAACCTATAAAGATAAATTTTTTCCAAATCAATTTTTTCAATGACTTCCTTACTGCATGTGGAGTCATGTGATCCCGCTCTGTTAAGGCTGATTTATACTTTTGCATACCTGCACACCTCTAAACGTCTCACTAAACGTCACACTTTTGCACTACATTGACGATGATTGGAAGCTGCACCAGAGATGCCTTAAGATGGCATATTTTTCAATAAAATAAAATTATTATTTACATAAAAATATTTGTTTACAGAAGATTCAAGAAATGCACTGTTTAAAGTATTATTTACAGGATATGCAAAAGTTATTTTATTTAGAATTGCTTATTTTACAGCTTATTTTCCACTTTTAATATGAAAAACGTAATAATAATAATTAAGTTTATTTCCAAAGTGCAAGCTATATTTATATATATATATTTTTATAAGAAAACGTGACTGTTTTAGGCAATGTGTGCCTTAATTTCAGTTGTTCAACATTGATGTAAATAATCATAGATAGTGTGCGGTTCCTTTAATTATTTTAAAATCATGTAATGAATGCATCCTTCATTCAAAAATCTCTCACTTGTAATAAGTGAGCATAGTTACTGTACTTGTCAGTCAACTATGAGGGCAAAACAATCAAATAAATAAATAAAATAATCATTCATCAATCGTAATCGAGTTAAAATGTTAAATGAATCGAGATTTAGATTTTAGGCCGAATCGCCCAGCCCTAGTAGCAGACTCCGAAATGAGACACAGAGCTCCACACAAGGTTATTAATTAGCAAATAATATAAATATTATGAGCGTAAACATTAGGTGAGCAGGTTACATTGTAACCCCATGTCAAAACATGCTATGTGACAAGATTTGCAGTTATAAGCAAGTTGGCTGTTGCACCAGATGAAACATGACAAAAAAATTGAATAAACCCCTTCAGAAGCACAGGATATGCCCTCACTCACAAAATGGTAAGGTTTATAATCGAATTAAGACATATTAAACTTATTTAACATTATTAAATGTACATGTTGAATCACTTTGTGTTGGTTTTGAGTAACGTTAAATCGGCTGCTGCTTTCAGTAGTATGTCAATAAATGTCGCGTAAAATGCCATTCAAACTTACATTGTTAGCATTTAACACTGAATAAAACACATGAGGTGTACCTGAGGTGATCACAGTTTATCCTGTTGTTCTTCTGCAAGAAATAGAAGTTGTTTCTAAATGATCAATTCGAGGTGTTGGCTAGAACAAAAACTTCTATTAGTATGAAAAGAAGTATTCCTTCTACCGCGTGCCATAGCTGTTATTTAGAACACAACTTAATCAATGTTTAGTCAATGTGGCAACCCGCGCTTGCGCTTGTTTTGATCTAGGAATGTAATATCCAGTTCAACCACTGGGTGTCAGACTTACATGCTGCACCTTTAATGAGCTAAAATCGTATCTTTGTTGAGAAGAAAAAGAAAAGAATTCCCCATTTGCAATCAAATTTTCGTATAAATGTTGCTTTGTCAATCTGAACTAGCCATACCTGTGAAAATGCAAAGGACTGGATTTGTCTAGGTGAAATTATTCAACTTTCTTTTACGCATGACCAAATGCCTACAAAGGCAAGTAGGGCCATTATTAAGCATTATTCTCTTTCAAACGTCCTCCATTGATGTTTTCAGGAATGAAATATGTCATGAAAAAGTCTAGCCCAGCATAACCTAAAACTCTGAAGAAAGAATTTCCACAGCGCAGTCTTTTTTTGTGACGGTAAGAATTAAATGAGATTGTTCTCCGTGAAGTGGCATCTGGTTGGCGCACTTGTTTTCTGTAAAACACACAAGAAAAAAATTTGTAGGTGGGAATAATTTCAGCGAAATTGTATTCGAGATCGTATTCATCTCATCTTCGGCAAACTCTCTTGACCTTTGACATGTTTTGGCCGGAGCGGACAGCATAAGCTGCTTGAACTATTACAAGCAAAAATCCCCATTTCTTCAGACTTAGTCAAGTGTAGACGACCTATTCTTCCCATCCCGCATGTAACTTCTGAAAGCCCTTTGCGCAGTCTTTTTACTCTTTCACTTTTGCCTTAATCTCCCATCCTTTACTTTCTGGAAGTGAGCCCATCTTCAGATCACTCAGCCCTTTTTTGACATTGAAAGCAAATCATTTATAAAAAAAAAGGCAGGAAGGAGCTCTCAAAGCGATTCCTTTGTCAGAATTATCGTCGGGTGAGAGGAGCAGAAGGAGGAGTGGTGGAGAACGTGGGCACTAGATGCTGGTAATAAGGAGAGTCAGGGCGGAGGTCAGGAGGTTCCTAAAATTATGTTTCCTTCAACTGGCCCTTTGCTCCCAATAGGCCTTTGTTACCTACCTGAGATTTGGAAGCTGACAAGGTCTCATTAATGACCCAGCTTTTGTCACACAGAGAAAAGTTCCACCCACATCAATTAAAAGAGAAGGAGGGGGTCGGCAGGGTGAAAGATGGAGCTAAGTTTCTCCGCCGAACCCCCCTCTCTTACGTGCTTTTTAAAGTGGGTCTTTAATTTCCCAGGTTGCCCCCTCCAGAAGCCCTCTCTGGCCTGTCGCCCCTGCGGGTGAAAGCCTGGGAATCTCTTGTGTCCAACTGGGTGCTTGTAGTTGATTGACATACCTTTTCAATTTTTTCACAGTTTGCTTTCTTCCTTTGGAGGGTCCTGATGTTGTTTTTTCTCCTTTTCTTCCCTAACCCTTTTCAGATCACAACCTTTTCATGCTGGGTCCTTATTGCTGGGCCTAATGGCCGTGACCAGCACCTTTGATCAGATCAGCCTCCTCCTAGGTGCTCTTGAGCCGAATGAACTCTGGGCCTATGTGTGTGGGATGAGCATTCAGGCCGTCAGCCCACCCCAGTCACCGCTGCTTTAAACAGCTTGAGTTTCAAGTGTGCGGGAAAGCGCTCTGCCTAACATTTGGACCATGTTACACTCCAAATCAAATTTTCACCTAACCCCGGTGCCCTGGGGAAAGTGGTTATCATTTGATACTATCACTAGTCCCAGAAGGAATGTGCTCTTGTACTTTTGTACCAAGTTTGTCCAAAAATTTAATTTTAAAATTTAAAACCTGGCAGAAAATAATGAAAACAAAAACTGAACAGGGGTGGCAGATGTATAAAAGTAGGGATACACTGATCTGGAAATTTTTACCAATAATAGAAACAGATAACTTTTTATATTTGGAAGAGGATCGCTGATATAGAGGCCTGTGATTATATATTAAAAATGCAGAAATGCAAGGAAACATCTACATCTTCATTCATTCGGTAAAAATACGGAAACGGAAAAAAGGGGGGTGGGGTGTCATCGTGAGGTTCATCGTCATCAAAGCAGACGTCCTGATGGCTTGCCCCTTCAGTGTTAATCATTGTGCTCAAGAAAAAGCAGTAATTGCAGACCTACCTAATTGTAGACCTATATAGGCTATCGTATATATAATATAAGGATATTGTGTAGTCCTGTAATGTGCACGTATGACAAAGCCGCTGATAATATTAAATCGTTTTAAATGTGCACACTATTTCCACTCTCGCAATTGCATATCACGACCTTGTGCGCTCTATGTACATTATTAAGCCAGAATGCACATTTGTTATTATCCTCTGCAAACATCTGTTTTTATGTCATTTATTTAGTGCTACAGTCGGGCACCTCACATTTAATACCTGAAAGTTTCGTAAGTTTAGATGATATTTTATAAACTTATAAAATTATATTTCATAATTAATTAAAAATATTAACAGGTGATGCATTGGCGCAGTAGGTAGTTTTGTCGCCTTACAGCAAGAAGGTTGCTGGTTCGAGCCTCGGCTGGGTCACTTGGCATTTCTGTGTGGAGTTTACATGTTCTCCCTGTGTTTGCGTAGGTTTCCTCCAGATGCTCCGGTTTCCCCCACAAGTCCAAAGACATACGCTATATAGGTGAATTGGGTAAGCTAAAATTGTCTGCAGTGTATGTGTCTGAATGAGTGTGTATGGATGTTTCCCAGTGATGGATTGCAGCTGGAACGGCATCCGCTGCATAAAACATATGCTGGATAAGTTGGAGGTTCATTCCGCTGTGGCGACCACGGATTAATAAAGGTAATAAGCCAAAAATAAAATGAATGATAGAATGAATGAATGAATAAAAATATTAACTATTTCCTACACTGAAGGAAAGGGAAAACGAAAGTAATAAACTTAGCGATGTATGATATTTTATTTCAGGGTGAAATGTTAAAGTATATTAGGCTACTCAATTCAACTGGACTTAATATTTTAAGGCCTTTAAATGAATTAATGGCTTAAAACAGTTTGAACTGTTGACTGACTAGTAGTTTATTTACCATGTGGAATAAAAAAACACTAAATTACAGGAAAATGTATATTCTGTGGGCACAAGAGCACTAAATCTAGTGTGTGAATCTGTCCCTACATTGAGGTACAAAGTACTGTATAAACATATTAAATGTTAATTAGGTCACTATTAAACTGCTAAACATTGAAACTGATAAAACCAAAAAAATTTACTTAAATTGTGTGGCCAATATCAAATATTTAAATAAAGAATATTATTTATTATCATTTTTAGAAGGATTCTTTTTATTATTTATCATCCAAAACACACACACACACCACACAAATATATACAGTTGAAGTCAGAATTATTAGACCCCCTGATTTTTCCCCCCAATTTCTGTTTACGGAGAGAACACATTACTAAACATAACAGTTTTAATAACTCATTTCTAATAACTGATTTATTTTGTCTCTGCCATGATGACAGGAAATATTTCACTTGATATTTTTCAAGACTTTTATACAGCTTAAATTCACATTTAAAGGCTTAACTAGGTTCATTAGGTTAACTAGGCAGGTCAGAGTCATTAGGCAAGTTATTGTATAATGATGGTTTGTTCTGTAGACTATCGAAAAAAATATATAGCTTAAAGGGGCTAATAATATTGACCTTAAAATGGTTCATAAAATTAAAAACTGCTTTTATTCTAGCTGAAATAAAACAAATAAGACTTTCTCCTATCAGACATACTGTGAAAATTTCCTTGCTCTGTTAAACATCATTTGGGAAATATTTAAAGAAGAAAAAAAATTTAAAGGGGGCTAATAATTCTGACTTCAACTGTATATTATAATATACTGATTTTGTGGTCAAGGAACTTTTATCATTATCACTGTTGTCAACAGCTGTTGTAAAAGAAATATTTTATTTCAGATTCATGGTAATTAAAATCATCATAGGATTAGTTTCTTGCACTTTTAATCAACATACAGTAATGCATCCTTGCTAAATAGTAAAAGTAAAAATCTTTCTTATGTATTCTGGTTTTAATATTCTGGATGCTAGATATGCACTGCACTTTCCTTGGATGTCAACTGGATTTAGGTAATTTCATAATGGTTTTAATTTGCAGATTAATGTTCACAGTATAAACAGCCATTTTACAACTCGTCCTGGCATGACCGAGATGCAGTCCCACACTGACCATAGGTGTGGTAAAATTCAAACTTTTCTAAATGTACACACGCACACCTATAGGGTTCACACTGGGCACATATTGCGTAGTACCTCAAAAAAGAGAAATCTTTTCAATTAATAATACTGTTTGTACTTTTAAGGTACCAATGAGATATCATCCAAATGTCAGCTTTTATATTTCTAAGAATGTATTTGAAAGAACACTGTCTACCTACACACTGCACACGTAAAGTATATATTAGGTTTAACTGTCAAAATGACCCGGTAACCTCAGTTGTACTGTCCTAGTATACTAATATAAGTTGTACGCAGCATTTTGTGTGTTTTTTTTATACCTTGGCTTCATATTACTGTATATTATTCAGATTACGTAAGTCTGTCCAGGCATTTCAGTCTATAGTAATGATTCTTGTGTCTTATTTAGATCCCATGACACCCTACATAGCCATAAATGTAACTTATGGTTGTTATTGGTGTAATAAATGTGTACAGCTAAGCTGTTTATTATACCAGTTTCCAATGCTCCCTCTAAGCTGAACTTATGGAAAAAATAGACATTTCATGACATTTTGGCACTAAATGAACAGACACCATTTCAACTGTGGACCATTTGCGGTGTCAGATGATTTTCAGTATAAGTGCTAAAACTTATCCGCTCATAAAATTTATACTTTGAGCATTTTTGTCACACTGATATTAGTTACAGAATATCAAATTAGACTAAAATGTAAATGCCTGCAAAGTATGTGGGCAAAATATAATAAAATATAGCTTTTTGGAGACTGAAGAAATGCAAGAAGCACATGTAACAAACTAAAATAAACACAGCTTTTTTTGTCAGTTAGAAGCAGGACAATAGTTTACGCAGATGTTCTTGCTCACATTTGGTCAAAGGAAAGGGATGAAAGAATCGAGAGTGCTAAGAAAGGACGTGGTTCAGGCGATTCTTTGCCTGGCCTGATTTCTCTCTTCGTTCCCACATTCTTGCCATCTCCAGGGGGTGGGGTGGTGTGTGTTAAACTACGCTGGCTTTGATAACATCAGTCTTTCTCATCCTATTAGTCTGCTATCCATTGCACCAGAGGCCTGCGTGTGAGGTAAACATGTGCGTATTCCCATTTAAATTGGTCGTTAAATAGATTTTCCAGCAATGTCAAAGCCTGAATAAGATGTGCTGTTGCGGTTGCAAACAAAAGTAGAGAACAACCGCCAAACACCTATTAATGCTTAAGTAGAATTGATAGATGTAAGCTAAATTAAAAGAAAAATGGAAATAAATCTATTACATTTTTTGAATTGCATGATGGGACCCTGATCGCTGCAACAAATTTTGATGTTAAAAAGTTTAACAATCGTGACTTCAGTAAAAATCGATCTATTTTTAGTCATTCAAAAGAATATTGTCTTGGTTGTCCTGTAAATAATGGCACAAAAACCAGTATAGAGCTGCCACTACATTCTTTCTTATACATACATCCTGCCGTAAAATTATTTTATTATAATTTTAGAGATGTGCTTGAGGTAGATCAATTTATTTTTATGCTTTTGATGAAATAGCATTTAACTTTAGAGCCCTTTAGACAATTTCTCTGTCTTTCGCTGGCATTGTCTTTAAATGAATAATTATTTAGGCATTTTTAATTATTCTTTTATTATGTATGTACAATAATTAAGGCATAAAATGAAAACTGTAAATGAATACGCTTATTTATTGGTTGTCTTAGTCCTGTCATTTTAAAATAACAAACATTGTACACCTCTCTATATTTAGCCTAAAACACTGCTTTATTTATTTATTTATTTATTTATTAAAAATTAATGAATCCTCATTGCACTTAACATGTTTACAATGTTAATAAGCTTGTTAACAAGTTCATAATGATTTATGAAGGAATTATAATGCTTTGTTCCATTATTTCATCTTCATTTACAGTAGCAGGGTATTTACAGGTACTGTATATTTCTGTTCAAAGGGATATATCCCATCCCTTTGTGCCCCTTGGCGGCATTGTCGCAAACTGCTGGTACACCTGAAAACATTTTAATAACGCCTTTGTCCCGCTGTGGCATCACACACGGTGGTGGTGGTCATTTTGAACTGCCACTCACTGTATTTTGGTTCAAACTATTAAAAATTACAATAAAAGTTGCATTAAAAGTGCAAAGTAAACTTTTTGCTTCAAAATTTGTTGGGACAGAGATCAATGTCCCATAATTCAATTAGAAAATGTAAATAACCAGAAAATGATTGTAACTGGCTATGGGCAACCTATAATTTTTGCAGTGTTCGTAGAATATATTACAATATGCTGTAAATGAATATTCTGTTGGACATTTAACAGTGTCTTTTTGACTTTAAGTGATTACATTTTCAATATCAGTAGCTATGTTTCTGTTCAAATAATATATACTTTCTTTCTACATATATTGAATTGGTAACTTTAGATGGAAACAGAGCTTGTGATACTGATCTATGTCTAAAATATCCCTGTTAATTAATCCCTGTAATATTGACATATTTCTGATTACATGAACCAAAACAAATAAGAGCTAGTGCTATAGTTCACATAAAAGGTGATGAAATCTACACTGTTTTAAAAATACATTCAAATAAAAAGATTTTTGACCATGTCACACACACTGACGTTAAATAACCCTGCCAAGCATTTACTGTCCAGTCTCATAAATGTCCATTGACTGTAATGTGAAACATCTGTTTCAGGCTTGGGCTTTACTTCTCACCATGTGTTTCATAGGACTCCAGTATAATAAAGCACATGTCATATTCACTCACGCTGTACTGACGAAAAAAGTATACACTGTTCTATGCACCAAAGGTTCATGGTTGGAAAATGACATTTATCCTTAATGCTGAAACTGATCTGAATAACTTTACCCCAATTGCTCTTTACAAAATGTTTCTACCATTGTTTATACCAATACTAACACGTTCCAAAGTAATTCACTTGTTTATTTATACATGTTGGTTAAAAGAAAGTACATGTACAGTAGCAGTAGTACAGAAGTAAATTTGTCGCAAAATTTTAAAACTGTGATTGTACTAGCGATGTTACAGATTTTGATGGGTAACAAGAAGCCAATAGTTATTTCATGATCAACAATACCTATCTAGAATTTATTTTCTGTTCAGTAGGGATGCACTGATATTTTAACTATAACCATATGAAAGCCCATATGGTTGAAGTTAGATATAGTTAAAAATATAGTTAAAATTATGTTCACGATAATTCAGACCACCCCATTTTGAAAATGAATATATAACATATACATTTGGGTGTACTAGTTTTTGGGCCATTATCGTAAGTTACTTTGTTAGATAAGCTTCATATTTGGCTTCAGGACTGACTAATCTAATGTATATGCACAAATAAAGTATTGTATGGTTTCCAAATGAAAAAATCTGAATTTAAAAGATAGATTTGTGAGGGGAGTACTTACAACTGTAAGTCAGAATTATTAGCCCTCTGAATTTATTTTTCTTTTTACAATATTTCCCAAATGATGTTTAACAGAGCAAGGAAATTTTCACAGTATGTCTGATAATATTTTTTCTTCTGGAGAAAGTCTTAATTGTTTTATTTCGGCTAGAATAAAAGCAGTTTTGAATTTTTCAAAAAACATTTTAGGGTCAAAATTATTAGCCTCTTTAAGCTATTTTTTTTCGACAGTCTACAGAACAAACCATCATTATACAATAACTTGCCTAATTACCCAAACATGCCTAGTTAACATAATTAGCCTAGTTAAGCCTTTAAATGTGAATTTAAGCTGTATAGAAGTGTCTTGAAAAATATCTAGTCAAATATTATTTACTGTCATCATGACAAAGATAAAAGAAATCAGTTATTAGAAATGAGTTATTAAAACTATTATGTGTAGAAATCTGTTCTTCTCTCTGTTAAACAGAAATTGGGGGAAAAAATAAACAGAGGGGCTAATAATTCAGGTGGGCTAATAATTCTGACTTCAACTGTTTATATGCTGAGCACTGTATATATGGACATATGAATAACCGGTATATAGGTTGATGAATGCAAATCTTGATATGAATCCAAAATAAAAAAAAATTCAAAGTCATATATATGTTGCAGTTTTCTTGTTGGGCCAATATAACGGTAGCATTAAAATAAGCATCAGTGTGGTGCTTAAACTGCTGTTTAGTCAAAATAAATAAAAAAGTAAAAATCAAATTGTAATGCTGTAAATTCTAAATTATACAGTATGTTTCAGGAAAAAAAAAACATCTTAGTGTCACACAGGTGGGTTCGCTTGACAAACCACCTGTAGGGAACTCCATATGCTCCATACAACTAAGCACTCCATACTTCTTGGAAAACAATTCTGAGTATGCTCCAATCAGATGAGTGGGCTTGACAAACCACCCATAGGACCCGCTCTCTCCTTTCTGTATGATCGGATTCATTTCTCCTTTGGCTTAGTCCCTTATTTATCAGGGGCCACCACAGCGGAATGAACCGCCAACTATTCCGGCATATGTTTTATGCAGCGAATGCCCTTCCAGATGCAACCCAGTACTGGGAAACACCCAAACACTCTCACATTCACATACACACTCATACACTATGGCCAATTTAGTTCATCCTATTCACCTACACTGCATGTCTGTTGGACTGTGGGGAAGACCAGAACACCTGGAGGAAACGCGAACACGAGGAGAACATGCAAACTCCACAAAGAAACACCAACTGGGCCAGTTGGGATTCGAACAAGCGACCTTCATGCTGTGAGTCGACAGTGCTAACCACTGAGCCACCATGCCACTCTGTATGAGTGGATGAGGGAGGAAAAAAGAATAAAAATTAAAATAAGACTCGTCAAAGCATTGCATAATCGTTTAGGCTGCAACTCTCTGATGATTTGAAGTGCTTACACTTGTAAGTTGCTTCGGATAAAAGCATCTGCTTAATGAGTAAATGTAGTAGCATATGTATATGTCAAGATTACACAGATATTCAATTACGAGTGTTTTAAAAATTAAAGATAGGGGAAACAAATCCAGTATCAACTAATAATGCCATATATTGTGCACGTCAGAAGCCATTCAGACGCTTTTGTCCAAGCAAATGAGGCTGTGCAAATTTGAACCCCAAGCACCAAGGCACTTGAACTCAGTTGAGAGTCCATTATCACACTCATTTGCCAGAGTTGCACACTTGGGCGACGTTCCCTCTCACACAATTCAGAGCTGTTACAGTTTCAGGGGCCTGCCCTCGGCCTCGTTTCGCTTTTATGGCTTGCTGAATGCAAACTCTGGGGATTAGCTAGGTCCTTCAAAGGCCATTGGAGCCAGTGACAGGTATCCCATTACCCCCTGCACACAGAGAAACATCCCAGGTGAGAGGCACAGAGGCCAAGAAGGAGAGCAGGGGTCAGACGGGGACAAAGTGAGTTAGCCAAGGCCTCCAAGTCCTTTTTCTGTCCATTTGTATGCCTTTTCTTAATTTACAGATGCCTCTTTCTCTCATTGACAGGTAGAGAAGGGGTTTGTGTGAACTTTAGTTAAATGGTTCATTGGATTCAAATGACTGTACGGGCTCATTAAGTAACATTTTTACTTTGTTGCATGCATGTATTCTAGAAATGTATCTCTGATATGGAGATTTGTGATAAGACCTCGCTTTGAGACTGATTGAAGAGATTCTCCAAAGGCAGAGGAAGTCTTTCATTGCTCAATTACTGTCCCAGATAAAGAGGCCACTTCTAGAGTCAATGGATGTAGGGTCAGAGGCCACATGACATCAACTCCTAAAGCAAGATGGACAACAGGATGCTATGTGCTGTATGTATGGCCCACATAGGGTAGACTGGAGAACTTCAAGTACAGCAGTTTATATGCTCAATAAAAACGTCTTTTTATTTAAAATGTTTTGACTTATCATTCAGTAAACATGTATAAAAGTCCTTAAATATTTACATATTTACTTCAAAGTGTTAGTTCAGCCAAAATTGTTAATTCTGTTATTCCCTTTTGTTCATCCTCTAAACAAAAATTAAGAAATTTTGAATTAAATACAGTATGAGAGCTCACTCATCCTCCATAGACAGCAATGGCCCGAGATGTTTAAAGTCCAGAAAAGGAACCAAAAACGTTGTCAAAACATCACATGATTTCAATGGTTCAACTGTAATCATATGAAGCTCTAAAAACACTTTTGTGCACTCATGATTTTCAGTGGTGATTGACAATAATAACTCAGTAGATGCATTAGGACATAATTGCAATTTGTAATTTATTGATGTTTCCATGAAGTTTTCTTTTTTGTCCACCATATTTGAAAAAGAAAACCAAGTTTATAAATTAAAAATGAAGGTTTGTATTTATTTATCAAGTTCCAATACAAATCAGTTTCAGTTATTAGTCGAAATGTACATATTGGTACATTCCTTATATATGCAATACAATGCAATATATTATATATATCAATAAAATAAAAAATTATATTTACACTTTTAAAAAAATTTTTTGAAACATTTTGCCAAGACAGGGGTGGCACGGTGGCTCAGTGGTTAGCAGAGTCTGGGCCAGCTTGTTTGGAGTTTGCATGTTTTTCCCATGTTCGGTGGCGGCAACTATTTTCAATTAAAAGGCCCAAAGCTCTGCCCAAAAAGTCGCTAAATGTCACTAGATTACGTCATATGTCCATTTGCATATTACTGACATCATCACATCCAACTGTTTCTGTTTGTTTAATAGCCTATGGTTAATAAAGAGGTATTTATATTTGCACAACGCTTTACATGTGCATGTCAATTTAACTAAATTTATTGCTGTTAGAATACAGTATATCAGTATAGATGTGTAGTGAATTTGTAGTAATCTCTCAGAAATAATATACTCAGACAGGTTCCGAAACTGTCACAAAAAAAAAAAAAAAAAAAAAAAAAAAAAAATATATATATATATATATATATATATATAATATATATATATATATATATATATATATATATATATATATATATATATGTAAAAGAAAAGAATAAACAGTCAAATTAAATTGTTAAATAATTGCTAAATAAGTCCGCAGAGGGGTATTCTGCTCTCAGGTTGCAGGCTGAGACTTCTGTATGAGAACTGGGCCACCTGTGAGTGCTCTGAGGCGGGGAAGGGGCCAGCGGTATCACCCACAGCTCGTTGAGAAGAGTAGGAACGGTAGAGTATGGACACATGAGAGTCTATAAAAATCTCCATTAGCACCAAAAAAAGTCACCAGATTTGTCGCTAGTCGCTTTATTGAAAAATTGTTGCTAAGGGGGTCTGGAAAGTCACTAAGTTGGCAACACTGCCCATGTTTGCGTGGGTTTCCTCCGGGTGCTCCAGTTTCCCCCACAGTCCAAAAACATGCAGTTAGGTGATTTGAATAGACTAAATTGTCCATAGAGTGTGTGTGAATGAGTGTGTATTCATTCATTCATTTTCTTTTCGACCTTGTTCTTTATTAATCTGGGGTCACCACAGGGGAATGAACCGCCAACTTATCCAGCATATGTTTTACGCAGCGGATGCCCTTCCATCTGCAACCCATCACTGGGAAACATCCATACACACTCATTCACACATACACTATGGACAATTTAGCTTACCCAATTCACCTATACCACATGTCTTTGTGGGGGAAACCGGAGCACCCAAAGAAAACACACTCCAACACGGGGAGAACACGCAAAGTCCATACAGAAGTGCCAAGTGACCCAGCCGAGGCTCGAAACGGCGACCTTCTTGCTGTGAGGCGATCGTGCTACCCACTGCGCCACCATGATGCCCATAACAAGAAATTTGATTAGCATTAAAGATGCATTCTTTATAAAATCTTCACGTAAATGGAAGTTGTATCACTGTTAGTTTGCACTGCTCTGGTGATTGCAAACCAGTAGCCAGACATTCAAAAAGGTAAATTCCTAGTACATGTGTGTCTGAACCCTGAGGATGGTTCCCTTGCTAGCATTTTTCCTTGGAATAATCTAGCAGACAATCACCCACCCACAAACAATTTATGCACGCCGAAGGGCAGTGGCTCTGTGGTGAGGACTGTGAAGGCCCTAGAGGTTAACGAAGACATGGTCTGATGTGTCTGGTCTTATGAGGCACATAAAGGCGTGAGGTGGCAAGGAAAGAAAGCAGACCCTATAAATGGGCTTTTCTTTAATCAAGGAGAGGGTGTGCAGCAGTGCCTCCAAATCATGCATCACTTCCTCTGCCAGAAAGTGGGTAGACATCAATGGCTGGTACTTACAAGCAGATTCAAGCGGTACTTTGTGACTCAAGGCTTCTGTTGTTTTCTGCACCCAGCGCTATCAAAAGGCACAGGATTAAGGCTGAGGTCATTGTTGAAATCTGGCTAATTGCATCAAATTGCAGGAGAGAAGAAACGTCTGCCTGCCAAAATGCAGATGCAGTCTGAAAACAGGCTTGAGGAAGAGAGCATACTGTACTTCATCGATGAAAATAAATGTAAAGCTATATATATATATATATATATATATCCCCTTAATGTATTTATAAGTAATAATTTAATAGTAATACACTTAAAAATGTTTGACTAATATGGTAGGGTTGAATGCTAAACAAGCAGTATTCCACTGTATTTTATAGATGTGCATAGTCATTTGAGTTCTGAATGAGCCAAATAGGCTCAACAAACCTGTTTACTCTAGTAAAAGCCACTTTATATGTTGAAGTACAATTTTTGTTTCCATGTATTTAAAAAATAAAACTGCCACTTTTCTAATTAAATGGCATACATATAAATATATATACATATATATTTTTAACTAATTCACATTTTTCACGAACTGAATCATAATATTAAAATAGAACACTTGATGTTTCTATCTCTGTCATTGACTCTGACAGTTGAGTACATTCACTGTGGTTCTGTCACTGTGTTTAATACTTACTGTGCATGACGGTGGTATAGATAATGCCACATGCACTGTAATGTGTTCTATATTGGTAGTTCATTTTGAGATAAAAATAGTAAAAGGTTCGTTCAGAGTTACATTTTCGCTGGAGGAAACAGCTGGGATTATGAGGTGAGTATTGAAGAAACAGTAGATTGGAAACCAGATTGCAATGGGGTACAAGTGATAAAAGTGTATCTATAGCAAAGAACTGTCGGAGAGGAGCAGAATTCTGCCACCGTCTTCTTATCAAATTTAAAGGGGACTGAGACGATAAGTTGGCATACAGTTTATGAGCTAATCGGAAAAGTTTTAGGGGGGCTGAGTAGCAATATAGGCTTAAAAATAGGCCTAGCGACGCCCATGGCTCTGGTTGAACTTGAACTCCAGAACCTGCGTACTGTAAGTCTAGTGGCTTACTTTTTACTATCATAGAACAATAATCTAGAACACAAATCAATTATATTATCAGTTCTCATTAGACAAAGTACCTAACCTAAAAATAGCAGTGGAGTTACAAAGGTTGTGGCAACAGAAGAGATGGTTGTACTTGAAGCAGGGCAGACTGAGCGTAGACAAGGAGTTCCACTTGGTCAGTCTGAAGCAGGATGTTTTCCATGGCTGGAGCTCACTGTGTGTTTCAAAGCACTGAAATGAGACGGACTGAACAGGAAGCTGACAGGCAGCACAAAGGGGCCATCAGCTTCTTGTCAGATCTGTCAAATCACTCAGCTAGTGAGAGAGGCCTTGACCTTAACACTATCCTCCATGGGGGATTTCTGGCCCTTGTCCACTCAACCTTGGTCTGGAACTTTCTGATCAGAGCTCACCTGAAACTTTGCAACTGAATTGAGCGGTGATGACATCTTTCCATCTTTCCAGGTTTCAAAGAGCTCTAACATCAGATCTGTTAGTGCCCATTAATATCAGTATGTAACAAAAGTGACATTATTTCTTGCAAATAAATATAGAACAAGCACTATTTCCATTCCAAACATTTTGACACTTTCTGGTCTTTGTGAAATGTTCCAGCAGGACACCTTGATGTCAAAATAACATTAAAAAAAAAACGTCAAAAATCGGTTTGATCACGTTGGTGTCAAAAACATTGGTGTCAAAAAATGGGCCTGTAATCAACTTTTGATGTGCGTTTTGACACCAATGCTAGATGTCAATTTGATGTACATTTATGTCATTCAAGGTAGTTTGCATGAATTATAGGGATACAAAAGTGTCATTTTGGAATTTGGCATCAAAGCTTTCAGATGAATAAAACGTTTTTAATATTATAATACTTATTATGTTGTTGTTATTGTGGTCTAAAGGGCATCAAGACATTGGACATTCTGTCAAAAAGAAGTCAAAGTTTTGACATCAAAT
Source organism: Danio aesculapii (assembly GCF_903798145.1). NCBI lineage: Eukaryota > Metazoa > Chordata > Actinopteri > Cypriniformes > Danionidae > Danio > Danio aesculapii. The sequence continues at coordinate 19,773,248 of NC_079456.1, read as the reverse complement.
TGATTTGCATTTTTGATGTGTGTTTTAGTCGTTTTAACTTCAAGACGCCCACTTGGATTTTAATTGTTAATACAATGAACTGCTGAGACAGCTGTGTGATCTTGAAACAACTGACTGAATACATTCATGAAACATAACCTCAAGACCAGTTGGTTAAAAAAGGTCTCATTTTATTTTTGCAGATTGCACTTGATTTAATATTCGCATCGATGGATTTGATCTTCAGTGTTTGGACTCTTAGGAGTGATTTTTAAACCACACTGAACTGAGCTAAACTGAGCTGAACTTAAACACTGAAAACTGAACTACACTGTTTGAATTTACTATGATCTTCTATGTGAAGCTGCTTTGACACAATCTACATTGTAAAAGCGCTATACAAATAAAGGTGAATTAAATTGAATAATATTCAGTTTACTGAAAGAAATGCTAACATTTTAAATAATCAATTACTTTTACATATAAAACGGAATATGGAAATTTTATAAAAACGATCTGACAAGAAGATTAAGGCCCCATTAGTTAATTTTACAAAAAAAATATATATATAATGATTTACAATCTAGGAAAATTGATATCTTTACTATAGACGCACTAATATGGAAGTTTTGGCTGATAATTCACCCATAATTCTCAGCAGACACACAACGTTACAAGACGTTAATATTAGGTTTGATTTAGGTCGTGGAACCAAAATCCAACGTCTGATAGACGTCATAGTGGTAACGTCCACACAATGTCAAGCTGTAACATCATTAGATGTTGATATTTGGTTGATTTTAGATTGGGGGTTGGACATTGATGTCAGCCTATTGGGTTATGTCCTGTGCCTGCTGGGTACCTATTACCGATATATCGGCAGATTAATCTTTATGCATTTTATTGAGCCTGGTTAGAAAACTTTGCAAACAAAAACATAGATTTTATATCAAAACTGAATGAAATAATTAAACTGCAAGGATGCATCTAAATCATGGGTCTCAAACTCAATTCCTGGAGGGCTGCAACTCTGCACAGTTTTGCTCCAAATCTTATCAAACACAGCTGATCCAACTAATTAAGGTGTTCAAGACTACTAGAGACTATTAAGCAGGTGTGATTTGGATGTGGTTGGAGCTAAAATCTGCAGAGCCATGGCCCTCCAGGAATTGAGTTTGAGACCACTGATCTAGATCTTTCTGTTCCTAAATTCATTTACAAATTGCAACCCTGAAGTGAATCAACTGATGCAAATGATCCATTAGGTATTGGTCAATAATTTACTTTCCTATCTAGAAGTTTAAAATCACACGTGAAACAAAAAAGTGGTTTTAGAATATTTGAAAAGTAATCATGAAATGTTTGGGGTTTTTTTTTCCTGTAAGGGTGCTGTATTAAATTTCGAAAACACTAATAATGAGAATTTGCAATTCAGTTAGACAGTCAAACACTGATTCAGTAACTGGCTCTGATAATCTCTTTAGTGAATCAATAACATACAAAGAACCAGTTCTTAAGAAATGAGCAGAGCATTATTTTACAGAGCCCATTTATAAAATCTAGCCTGCTCCTAATCAGACATAAAAGAAGAATAAAAACTTAAATATACAGTGTGATCTGCTGTGTGTAGACCTGCAGATGAAGGATCGCTAAACTGACAGACAGCACACATCCTGAGCATGTTGATTCAGCTAATTGGCGACACAGGAAACTAAACAGATCTTGAGGAGTGTGTGGGAAAATCTGCTGTTTTTGTAACGCATTTCTAAATCCCAATTGTGGTAATAGGGCAAGACAAAAAGAAAAATGCGTCGGGAAATTGAGATAATGAATACGTTTTGACAGCTTTGTAATGTTGGTGGTAGCATAGTGGCTGCAGATGTAATTTGGTTGCTAAAAAAGAATAAAAAGTTTGGTGGAAGGTACTATGAAACAGAAAAAGCTAACTGTGAGGTGCAGTAAATCAGTATTATCCCTTTAATGTGTGCTAAAAAAATGATTCAAGACAAATCAAATCATAACCGCTATATAACTTATCAGTTTCAACAATCAACAAGTGCCTAAGTGAGCAATCACACACACATTATGTTTACACCATAGAGCAATTCCTATGTGTGCTTATGACTCACTGTGCTGATAGACTCAATGACAATGCCCTTATGTCATTTCAGGACAGCACATTTCACCACATTATAATTACTTTACATCTTTAGGTGGCAAGATAAAGCTGTTGAAACACTATGTTGTTGGCCTTCACAAGCTATGTTTCATCCACCTATTTTACACACATTTTGGATTATCGCATAAAAAATAACTACTAGATTCGCATACGTTTTAAAAATGTGCATAAAAACGTTTGTGCACAACTAGTTAGGATAAACCTTTGATTCGATGGGAAAACTGCACATAAACTAAGATGGAAGCACCTTTACCGAATAAATTCCAGTATCCACATTAAAAATGTCATTTGGTTTTGTTTTAAGAGATAAAAATTGGTGCGATTCACAAAGATAATTTATAAATATGTACTGTAAGAGTTTTGCATTTAAGTTAGATTTTATTTTCATACTATTTTTTGATACTTGATTTTATTTATTTGTAATAGCTATGGGGCAATGCAGTGGCTCAGTAGGTAGTGCTGTCGCCTCACAGCAAGAAGGTCGCTGGTTCGAGCCTCAGCTGAGTCAGTTGGTGTTGCTGTGTGGAGTTTGCATGTTCTTCCTGCGTTCACGTGGGTTTCCGGTGCTCCGGTTTTCCCCACAGTCCAAAGACAAGCCATACAGGTGAATTGGGAAGGCTAAATTTTCCGTAGTGTATGAGAGTGAGTGAATGTGTATAGATGTTTCCCAGAGATGGGTTGCGGCTGGAAGGGCATCCGCTGCGTAAAACATATGCTGGATAAGTTGGCGGTTCATTCCGCTGTGGCGACCCCAGATTAATAAAGGGACTAAGCTGAAAAGAAAATGAATGAATGAACATAATAGCTATTGATTTTAATAAGCTGAACTGTTTGCTAATTTATTTGCTGCTAATGTATACTATTTATTATTTTATAATAATAGTAAAACATATTACTGACCGTTTAACTGTTTATTTACAAAGGGGGGGGGGGGTGTTGTGGTGGGCATATCCCTTATTTTCACATCCCAATTTTAACAAGTATGGCCTAGTTTGATTTTTATATCTTTTGTCTATTAAAGCGCCATCTACAGGTACTTCCCTAAACAGCCACAAGTCCGTTTTCTCAACCACAGAATGGTTGCATATTAATTCTGAAACTGCGTGTTATTTTTTGCTAATTATTATTCAGTACGTTTTTCAGTGATTGTTGTTAGTTTTAGTTTTTCATTTATTGTGGACTTTTAATTTCATTTTAGTTAACAAAAAAGTTGTAGTTTTAGTTTAAAAACTAAAACTTCTTTCCTAAAAGTTTCTTTCCTCTGCTGAACACAAAAGAAGATATTTTGAAGAAATGATATAGTATTTTCTTCCTTCATGATCAGTTAGGGCTGCACAATATATATTTTCAGCATGGATATCACACTGTGCGCATCTGCAATAGTCACATCGCAGTACGTGTGATGGGATTAAAATTAACTAATCACAGTTCAGTACACATTGATGATTTGTTGAGTGATTTTATTTTTTACTCATGTGTTTTAAGTCTGTGACTGTAACATTTTAAGCAAATTTTAACCATTTGGGAACTAGAAATTATTAAGTTTGCTGCATTAACAAAGATTAATTGAGATTAATTATTTTTCAAATGAAGAACATACAGTGTTATTTTAGATTTGATAATTGAATTTCTTTACCTCAGTATTGTCATGTTCCACCAAAAAGCACTGTTTATGTAGTTTTTTTCTGCTCCTAATTTTTTTAAATTACTTTTTCATATATTTTTTGGATATTTTATGCTGATGCACTCCCCTTAAAAATCATCCCAATCCATGTAAAATTGCGAATTCTTCCCAAACAGTTACTTAAGTCATATTGTGAACTTAATTTCATATTGCAAAATATATTGCAGAAATACAAAATATCGCACTGTCAGTTTCTTCCAATATCGTGCAGCCCTAATGTCAATGCAACCAGCATTCTTCAAAATGTCTTCCTTTTTGTTCAACAGAAGAAAGAAATTTAGATTTAAAATAGGTTTAAAATCACATGAGGGAGTGTAACTAATGAAGTCATTTTTATTTTTTCAGTGAACCATCCCAACTATTCTCTCATTTGTGTGCTGTTAATTTTTTTAAATAATTCTTCTCAAGTCATAAGTGTAAAATAACCATTCAAAAATCATTTTAATACGCTTTCATTCTAAGAAACATTTCTCATTATTGTTAAAGTCGATCATTTTAGCTCAGACGCAAGCGAGTATTAATTCCGGTAGCAATGTACACAAAATAAACCATGCTACCATGGTGATATGAATGTTTGCTTAATGCTGTTGTCATGTTGTTTTATATACGCAAATCGTTTTATAACTACAGTATGATTATGCCAGCAGCTTATTGTGGAACACATTTCCAAATATGAGAACAACACTGTGTCATTCACAAATCATAAGACTTTATAAATCAAAAGCTGCAGAATCCACTGCCCATTGTAGCACTTAATCATTTAAAATATCTCATTTAGAAAGAAGTTTAATGTTTTTTTCCCTCATAGCCTCACACAGATGAAGGATGGGCCTGTTTTTAGTGACTCAGATCCATTTTATTGCTATTTTTTACAACTCAGTCAGCTGTATAAGAATGTAAAGAGGTGCACTGGGTGCGTCACATTCTTATCATGACATATTTTATAGGGAGTTTCCTTAGATTTCTGCTCTGATTAGAAAGGCACTATTTGATTCACACTGAAATATTGATGTATCATCATAAAATAAGGAATGGATAAGGAGGAGTATCAAATAGGTCATGAACGCATGAAGTGAAGCACAACATAAATACAGTAAACTTCCAATGAAGCCCTAGTGCGAGACTTACAGCAGATGCCAGTATCCCAGACTAAGAGAAATCTGTTTAATAAGCCTGTGTTTCGACTGATATTTATCCCTAAATGACAGTTTTATACCACAATATAATGTGACAGGTGAAAAATGTGTAAATCTTAAAATGTCATAAATGCATGCAGGGGAATCCCACAGTAGTCGCTCACAGTCTCCAAGATACACGGTCTGAGTTAACCTATGCTTGAAGGTGAATGGCTTTAATCAAAAGGTCAATTCAGAGCGACTTCAGTCTCAAGAGGGTGCTCCAATTCGTTGCTGCCTAGTGCCTGAACCCAGTCACAATGAGGCCGAGTCTGTCTGTCTGTTTAATTTCGCCTTGGAGCCAAGAGAGGTGGACTGTGTTGGCTTTGGCAGATGCTAGTCAGCATATGGTACAGCATGATTTAGGCAAGCTGTGGGTTCCCAACTGATCTAATTAATACTTGTTTTACATCCCTCACAAAAAGTTATAATAATAATAACAGTGCTAATGACTTCTCATTCAGGAAGAAATGGCCTCGGGTCATTTTTCTACAAACATTACTGTTTGGCTAGCGAAGATGAGAGAAGCTGAGCAATACCTTCTGAACCGTGAGACTGCCTGTCAGTAATAGCACCACTGGGTATATAGAGTGTCCAACATTTGAATGTAAATATATATTGCATTAGTTGAGTCATCACAAGGCTAGGCAGCGTTTTATGATGTTATCGTTGGCTGTTTTTGCGATGTCTTAAGAGATCACTGGATCCAAACTGACACACTGACGCCGTAAGAAAGTTTATGTGTGTTTCTAAAGTTTGATTTTAGTCAGGTTAAAGAAATAATTCGTCACTTTAAAATGTCAAATCATCCCAGCTGCATTAATGTGAAGTAGCACTACTAGACCTGAATAATGTGATTATAGCTTGGCTTTGTTTAGCATGTGTAAATGTTAATTAAAGGCGCAAAAATGCATGAATGCATGAGCGCATGAAGGGCACTAGACAACATCACTACAAAACAACACCAGGCTTCATAGTACAGTTAGTAAATTACAATAACTCTGTCTGAACTGCATCTGCGAATTGACTGATGATGTAATTCTTTGTGCGCAAACAAAGTGCACAGATGTATTCATTCACAAAGTTTGATAGGGAAGTAGGAGAGCCTATTGTAATGTTCTGACAGAACATTTTGATTGGACAAACTTGTTTTTGCTTAGAATATTACTATACATATAAATACATTTGCACAACTTAATTTAATGATTGCTATCAGGATAAGAAGAGACTTCCTAGCACCATAACAAAAAAATCAACACTTTATTTTGATGGTCCATTTGAGTATTAGTAGACTGTGTGCTTAATATCTGTTGATACTGATCCTTCAACAGACATTTAACTGACTATATGAAACTTGTACATGTCAATTTAAACTAATCCTAACCCCAACCTAACTTATAATATAATGAGAATTATTTGGCATGTAGATGCAATATAACTTAAATTTAACAATCGGACCATCAAAATAAAGTGTGTCCAAAAAATCTATTCAGTTAAGTTTCATCTTAAGACAATCACCTATTGCGCCTTTATAGTAAAATAAAATTGCTAATCAGACTACAAGTGACTTTCATGTTTAGTGCATGAGAAATAAAGGTAATATGCGATAAGCATTCAGTATTATAGTAAATAGATATACCTAGTGAAATATTCAAGCAAAAAAGTATAGTATGCATCAACAACAGTTTCCATACAAATCACTGTGAAAATAAGAAGCTTTCTGACAGACAATTAAGCAAATTCAACTGACCTGATCTTGATGAACAAGTTAATCTTTCAGACTCATGTAAAATACAAAGTTATTTACATTTATATTTAACGACTAGCTATAACATAAATTATTTGACAAGCAGGACTACCTATTCGGTAAGGTACTGTATGTGTTTTTAGCCATTGTAAGTTACGATTTGCACTCTCCGATAGTACAATGCTGATTCAGCCAGTCACCAAAGGCTTTTTACACAGCTTCATTTCATCCATTCATGACATCAAAACTAATTTTTCAAAAAAAAAGGTTTAAAACGTTACGCCGTTTTAGAGCTCTGGCAGTGTTTCCTTTTCTCTCCAGAGCCAAAAACACCTGGCAAGACCTGGATTTCAAGCATTTTCTCACTACAGTATACGCTGGACCACTGTCTATCGGAAGGATTAAAAAGGCAGGATTTGTAGGATTTTCTTTTTTTCCTGGCACCAAAATCTCCAAGAGGCCCCCACAGGTTAAATATAAGCAACATTCCCGGACTTTCCATAAGAGTCTGGAATCACCTAGCACCCATGTGCCCTTAGCACTTAAACTGTCACAGACCAGGAGCTTCACTTTTACACTTATGAAAGGTCCTTAGTAGAGTACATGCCCTGCTGTACTCTCAAATACAAGTGTATAATGCTGCTAAATACTTATTTTCCATCCACCTACTTATTGGATAAAAAATGTTTAATGGAAACACCAAGATCTGCATAAAAATGTGAAAATTTACTTAAAAAGTGAGTAGGATAAATTTTTATCCGATTTTTAAAAATGTGCATAAACTACAGTGGAAACACATTTACAGAATAAATTACAAATTTAATAAAGTCATGTGACTTATTCTTAATAGGAACAATTTATAAAGTGCAAAGTCAATCCGCTTGCATGTCGGAACTGTGTACAATGGGGCGGCATCAATGGACAAACCAGTAGCCTGACCACATTTTAAAATATCTGATAGCTGTTTTGATCATTCTAAAATTCTCTTGCCAAATTCCATCATCAAAGTAGTTCGGCATTATACTCTCACAGAGCTGTCTTGAGGGGTCTTCCGGCTCCAAATATCATTGCACATTCACTGCACCTTCATGGGGCGCAAAAGTACTTAAAAAAAAAAAAAAATAGGTGGCTGCTCTTACCACAGAAAATTCTATTTTTTGTGTTATTTTCCACCTGTTTATCTGGAAGTGACAATTTTGTTCTCTTTGATTCTTGGGAAAGTTTAATTCACATATTTGGAAGGAAACATAGCAACTGTCTCATCTAATTTTTATACTTTTGAAGGACTGAATTCAGTAAGCAAATGAAATTTGTAACTCTTCAGATATGACATTGGGAATTTATTTTCACTTCCAATGATTCTACAAGGGTTTATATGCCACCATTCAGTTGTGCACAATCTCTCCTCTGTGGCCTTTAAGCGTCCATGAACTGACAGTCTCTCTTTTTGAAATATGTTTTAAATAATTCCACAATATATTCAGAACGGGTGGATGATTTTCTTCCCGTGACTTGGGTCCAAGCTCAACACACCTATGAAATCACGGCAAGGGAAACTGTAACATCTAAGGCAAGATGCAGAAAAGCGGGGGGAAACTTGGTAAACATGACACAACTCTTGTAAATACAGCTGAAATGGAAGAAGAAGGGCTAGAGAAAAAGGGAGAAGGAGGGAAAGGCCTGGCAAACTGCAAAGTGGCCATATTTTAGCAAAAGTGACTTTTCTGATTATGCCTGTCGCATGACTTTATTTCCTTAAACGCAGTGTTGTTGCCTGGCCATAAGTCAAGCATTTGATGTCCTCAACCACATACGCCCTAGACTTCAACAGTGTTATTTTTAAAGCCAAATGTTAAGGGGGAAAAAAAGAGCTAAGCTGGTTTTGTCAGCCAGCAATATTTTAGAAGCACCTGCAACACAAAAAGTGTAAAAGAAAACAACCTTGGCTAAATCCTTTAAAGGAATAGACAGAAAATATTAAGTTATATATCCGGTTTCACACTCACCAACCCACCTTAGTTATCAAGTAGTGTTTGTTGGTTGTCAGTGTCTTTTCCAACTCAAAATATCTTACTAGTAGTTAAATTTATTATCTACAATGCTGTTTGTTACTCGCCAGTAAACATTTGTTAGGAAATTACATGGGTGTTTCCCAGTGATAGGTTGCAGCTGGAAGGGCATCTGCTGCGTAAAACATATTCTGGATAAGTTGGCAGTTCATTCCACTGTGGCGACCCCAGATTAATAAAATGACTAAGCCGAATAGAAAATGAATGAATGAATGAGATTCCATAAACAAAATAAATTAGATGTGCAACTGAAGGCCTTTATTCAATTAGCATCTGAATCTCACACTAGAGCAAGTGGTATAGTGCAAGAGGTTCTTTAAGGTTTGTCCAGTTTACTTGTAGGCCCCAGCTGTATAGATGCTGAAAGTACACCATTATGTGTGCAAAATGCATCTTGATTAATGGAAGACGCAACCAACAAATAAACTGTAAATATTTCATACAGTGAATGATTTGTCACTAACCCAATTTAGAGGGTTTGTTAAATCATGAAATTAACTGAAATTAAGATTTTTTTTCTTGCTTTTCTTTAACATACTTCTGTATCTGTATAACATTTACTAGAAAATGTACTGGGATTGTGTGTGTTTATTTATTATTATTAGTTTGTGTAGTGCCAACAGCAAATAAGAACAGTCAGGGTATCAGGCACTACTACCACACTTCTTTTTCACTCACCCCTATCTGCGAAAGTATAGTTAAATAAGCTTGTCTAGTTTGCATTAGGTGGCTAAACGATCTGAATCTTACTGAAGCTGATTGACTTCAATCTACTTTCCTGAAACTTCAAAGTGATGCGCTATATTCAGCACCTGGATGAAAGCAAGTTTCAGGAAATGGAGTCAAAGAAAGACTAGTTTGTGACCGGTTAAGCACTGAAATTAAATGCACAATTATAAAAGCCATTTCCTACATGTCTGAGTGCTAAGTGTCCAAACTCGGTACTATCCAAATTTATTCTGGCAGCACATTAGCCAATTTAGAGGCTTCCAAAAAGGGAAGAAAAAAACATTCTCACCAGCATAATCTGTGAATTAAATGTAATTAAAAGCCTTAAAAGTGCACATACTAGAGCATGCACTTTTTAAGGGAATAATATCCCATCCATCCTATTACATCTCAGTCTTCAGTCTGAGTTCACTGGGATTGATACAATATTTTCCTACCTCAATTAGCCAAAGGCCCGTTGACTAATTCCAACTGTTTTTGCACCTGAGAGTTTGGGAGCGGGAGTTGGAAAAAGTGAGAGGGGGAGGCTGTTTGGGCAACACTGTAGTGTTGACGGACACTGAGGGCTATGCAGAGGACAAGGTGGACAGCAGCAAAGAAACATCAACAATGCAAAACTCAGTTCTCATTCTGAACAAGCTAAATGGAGTCATAATATGATGTTATGAATCTCATTTTTTGTGAAAATAAGAAATTTCTCTGAAAGTAAAGACAACTTTTAGAAATTCTGTGAAGGCAGCAAGGATACCTTTCCGAGAAGGGGACCCTCTTTACCAAAAAGGAGCTCAATTCAGGCGCAGGAAATGAGAGGATGGTAAGTAAATGTTCAAGCAAATTGCTTCAGAGGACTGTACAATTTCACCCAGCTGTACGATGCACAAGCATCTAAGCTGATTTGAGAAAGCCGTGGAGAGCAGAACTTGTAAACAAATGTCATGCAACAGTTCAGATCTGCACAGTGGCAGAGCAGTTAAAGCATCTTGCCTGGAAAGAAATCTGACTCAATCACTCTTTTGCAACTACACATGCCTGCACCACAGCCAGGGTCAACCCACCATGATCTTCATGACCCACACCACTTAAATCTCAAATTCAAATGAATGAACAGCCACTTCTGAACCGTGACAAAGGATGACAGAGTAAAACTCCAGCTGGAAAAGTGTAACGATAATGGAACTGGGAGGTAGGGTAGACATGATTTGTTAGGAGCTTGGGATAACTTTGATGACAGGCACATCTGGTTCATTTATCTTAGGTTTTCTAGAGACCAGCTGCACCTGTTATTTTTATAATAAAAAAGCACACAAGTTTTTTTGTGTCACATTGTACAGAATTTAAAACTCTAAAACAAAATGCTATTATTAATACATGTTGAACTGGCATGTGAATTTGACAGTGCATTTAATTTCAAACTATGGTAATGATGTAGTTGCGTTAAAGTGTAACATTATTCCTCTCCTGTGCAACCAATCCCTGATTCTTTTTTCACCTCTGAGTTAAAAACAGGTAACTGATCCACAGAAATGGTCACATTGAAGGATATATGGTCACAATTTGGTCACAATAATGAGAAGTCCTAAGTACCACAAATAAGTCATCTTGTTGGATATAAAAAGGCAATTTTAGGAAATTTGCAAATAAGAAATTTAAAGTTTCAATTCTGAGATTTTGTGAGCAAATATTTAACAGTTAAGGGCCTTCACCTTCCAAATATATTATTTATTTATTTTCAAATCCTACCTAGCAACACCTTTGTACATACTTGTAGTATAAAGTCTGACCGTACAAGCAGAGAACTAAAAGAGCCATAAAACACAAATGATAAGAAAGTCAATGAAAGATCATAAAGACCAATTGAGCCCCACTCCCTTACTGTAGTGACACATGAATGGAGACAAACACTGTGTATCTACTTACTGTCAGCATAATTTTTCCGACGTGTGCCATCAACCTTGCCCGTCTTGTCAATGCAGAGAAAGAACTTATTGGCAGAATAGAGGCGTCGCAGGCGGACGTCACCCTCGAGGTGGTTATAGCTGCGTGTGTGCCGCTCCAGAGTCCATGAGCAGTTTGTCCCTTGTGCCAGTGCCTGAAGGGGGTCATGCCCCAGTGCAGGTGGGCAACCTCCAAGAGCAGAGCAAGCCAGAAAGAGCAGGGACAGGCATACCAGGGTAGCAGGATAAGAAGGGGGGGCTGAGCCAGCGAAGTGGAGACCAGCGGTAGTAGGTGTCCATTTGCACATGATGGGTCAGACTCCCAAGGTGCACCTTGCACAAGCAGTTGGCATGATGCTGGTGTTCACAGGGCTCTCTGCCTCACGCAGATCCCGTTAGCAGGAGCATTGGAATATAAGGTTAAAAATCCTTGAAAAACAAAGTGACCAACTTCAATTTCAAGTGTTTCTCTTTGGTCTTGTAACCAGCTGCTAGTCTTGCTCTTCAAAACGATGAATGGAAATGATGCAGTTCCATCCCGAAGAAAATTCTTGATGTTGTTAGATTGTCCTGGTATGTCCAGGTCCCTCAGTCCAACCTGAATGAGCTAAGTTAGCCTGTGTCCTGTGTGATGGCAGCACCTTGCAGGGATCTCTCTTCTAAGCCAGGGGCAGAGCAAGGTGAAATGTGAGGCTGCCTGACCCGTGCCAGTGAATAAGCTGAGCCGAATAAGTGTGTGAGAAAAAGTTTTAAAGAGACTACAGAGAGAAAGAGAGGCAGAGGATAAGATAGAGGTGGCAGTGAGAGTCTGACGGACTGAACAAGGCAGTTAAGCTGTAAATGGGTGTCTTTCTCTCTCACTCTCTGCGCCTTGCTGTCTGCTCTTTGGTGGGGTCGCTCAGTCCTTTCCTGCATTTTATTCAGGGCAGGGCTTGCATCTGGGGAACTTAAAAGCAGATGGGTGGGGTCTGTATTATTCATAATCACTTTAAGTGAATGTCACTCTCAATAGTGTTTACCTTTTACCACACTGTCATTCATGTTCCTTTAGGGAACTGATCATTGTCAGATGTGCCATATCATTTTACCTCCCATTCTGAACCAAATTGTTGCCATCACATGTGAAATCCTGCTATGTCTGTGGAGGTTAATTATCAGGTAAACGACAAGCGATACATATATTATATATTAAGTAAAGAACTGAATTTATTTTTTCCAAACAAAAAAAAAACAAGATTAATAAGTTTGTGCAGCAATGATGATGTCTCCTTCACCTGTAACTTCACCGATGAATATTTGCGTCGGCTTATGAACATGTGAATATGACTTTGAAATTGTATTCATGAACAGCTGGGAGCCTAAAAGTGCTATATTTTCTGAAAGGTCACCAAATCAAATATTTACAACATCCTTTATCTGTACTCAAGCACATCTGTCTAAGTGTACCTCTGCTCTAAAAAACTAACATCCTTTTCAAACACTCCTGGTTTCAATGAACTGTGCAGCCCACGGGCAGAGGGTGAAAATGATCTTAAAGAGTCTGCTTTAATGGGAAGAGTCAGTCACTTCACACTTTGTTGCTAGTTAACTAACAAATCACTGAAGCTTTAGGACTTATACTCAGCCTATAAATGCATAAGGAGACAGCAGTCTGCAGTCTTTTTCAGCTCCCCGCAGTCATTCCAGTCTGCTTGGGCATATCAGCATTTTGGTTTTATGCTACTGTACTTCAAAGCTTAGTCTTTTTTCCTCATAGCTACATCTTAGTCCTTCACCCCCCATTAAACCCAACTCAAGTGGACCCCTACCTTTATTTTCTCTCCTCCCCGTCAACTTTATGCTTCTCACAAAAACGGATGGTACAGAAAAGTGCTCATCACTCTCATGCTGTGTGCCTCTACAGCTGGATACAGTCTGAGAAAAAGTTGTAAAAGTGGATGCAGTTCTAATTAACAGTGCTTTCTAAGGCAAAAATCTCTGTTGTATAAATGAGGTTAGGGATTTGAACAAATAGTTAACTGTAAGTATTACAGTTATTATAACTTAAAGAGTACATCCTGTTCTGTTAATGTTACAGGTATAAATATTGGCCAAAAATGATGGGTTTTTCATCAAAGACACACTATTATTTTGGACTTTTCCTGGCCAACACGTTGAAGGGTCTTTTGGAACTTAAGTGCAAAACTGGCCACTTCAAAAGATCTTTCGGAAATGAAGGATTTTGAAGTGTAAATGTGATGTGATGAAGCTTTTCACTTCCATGATATTTTGCACATATTTAATTTGTGATGCAGATGATGCAAAATGACACAGAAGTAAAAAAAAAAAAAAGTTTGTTGCTGGGTTTTCATCCCTATTCATCCCTTTGAAGTTCTCAATCTAGACTTATAACAAGCAATGGGCAGTTTGACTTTAACCACCTTCAAAATACCCAAAACACCCTGGCAACCACAAATAAACACCCTAAATACTAATTTAAACACATTTAAAAACTTTTAACAACTTCCAGCAACCTAATATTTTGGCAGAAAATTGTGCACAGGAGAGTAGGAGAGGAGTATTAACTTCAATACTTATGTATTCTTCCCTTTTGATGTCTTGATGTCTTATTTACATTACAGCATCAGCATTTTTATTTGCCTAAAGACCCCAGAAGTCCATAATATTAGCTTCTGCTTACATGGAAAAGGATGTCAATTAAATTTTTTTTAAAAACATGTAAGATGATTCACTTAGAAGTTCAAGAACAAACGTCTTTCCCCCATCTAACGTCAGATGTGATGATAAACTTGCTCAGTCTAATTTGTGGATGATAGTACTACTGCTAAACACATGTCAGCAACACAGCTCTTTTATTCATGCCACAGTTGCACAACTGTCATCATCTAAACCTTTCAGTAAATCTTAAACCACCTACAGAATGAATGCCAGTGTGTCTGGTGTATTTGCCTGATGACTCGGTGATCATAAAAGATTTCTGTCAAAGACAGACAGTTTCAGAAAAACTATTGATTTAATGTACTGCAAAATAATCAAACAAAAGAAAAAAAAAACATATGAAACCTAATTTTGATTGACATGACCTCACAGAAAAGGCAACAATCTCTAATTCCACACATCGTTGGCTATCAGTAGGCCTCTGCTTAGCTCCCATGATGCCATGCAATGCTGGTTGCGCCCTGAGCTGAGAAAATCTGTGCGGCCATGTGGGATGTTCACTGGCGAAAGGAACCTAATCTTTCCCAGCAGGGCTCCCATCAACTCTGGAAGTGTATGAATGGAGATAATATCTCAGTAATGAGGCCTGTTTTGTACCATCAAAGTCCTCCAAAAGGGCCTGAAACCTGACCTCCTTCTTTGCGCTGACGATCTCCCCCTAATAGCACCCATTATTAATTGTTTTCTCTCTCCTGCTAACATACGGACTCTCTTCCAGTCTCCCTCCATTACCCATCTCCACCCCCCAGTGTGATTTCAGTCTCCCAGTTTTGCTTCGAACTATTCAAGCTGAAATTAAACCAATGATAATGGTATCAGCATGGAAAGTTATTCACTATTTATTACACTGTAAAGATGTCTATAAATGATCAGTTATCCATATTTTGTAATTCATGGTTATTTACATTTATTTATTCTTTTGACTTGCAAAATGGGACCTTGATATTTCCTCCAACTATGATGTTGTAAAGTTTGAAAAAGTGACATTTTTTGACATTTTAATTAGTTTAAAGTGATAGATTGTCTGGGTTGGTATTGTACAGTACAAACTGTTTTAACAGTTTTTTTTCTGTTGCCTTCAGGACATAATTGTATGTCTTATATATTCATATATATATATGAATTAGTAGCCCCGCTGTTTATTTTTTCCCCAATTTCTGTTTTACGAAGAAAAGATTTTTTCAACATTTCTAAACATAATAGTTTTAATAACTCATTTCTAATAACTGATTTATTTTATCTTTGCCATGAAGACAGTACATAAAATTTTACTAGATTTTTTCAAGACACTTCGATACAGCTTAAAGTGACATTTAAAGGCTTCACTAGATTAATTAGGTTAACAGGTTAGGTTTAGGCAGGTCAGGGTAATTAGGCAAGGTATTGTATAATGATGATTTGTTCTGTAGACAATCAAAAAAAAAAGCTTAAAAATGTTTTTAAAAAATTAAAAAACAGCTTTTATTCTTGCCGAGATAAAACAAATAAGACTTTCTCCAGAAGAAAAAAATATTATCAGACATACTATGAAAATTTCCTTACTTTGTTAAACATCCTTTGGGAAATATTTAAAAAAGAAAAAAAAAAAATTAAAAGGGGGGCAAATAATTCTGACTTCAACTATATATACCAGATAACTGTTAATTGTTAACAAATTGTTTTGTGTGTGTGTGTGTGTGTGCAACACACAGTATGTGAATATGACAAATTAAGCATATAAACCTAAACAGGTCAGTACTGAAAGTTGAGGTTGGTGGCATGGTTTATTAATTAAAATAAACAATTATAATTAAAGAAAAAAGAAATGAAAAAATTAAAAGAGCGAGAAAAGGGAAAATATATTGAACTGGCTCGAGGGGGGGGGGGGGGGTGACAAGATGAGCAACAATTCATTCTACAGTAACTGGTTCAAATTTCAAGGATTTAATATGCTCCAAAAAAAGCAACCAAATGGTAGAAAATCTGATTACTGAATCTCAAAAACTATATTTAATTTTTTCTAATTTAACAACAAATAAGGCGTCTTTAATCCACTGAGTATGGGATAGAGGTTGAGGAGACTTTCACTGCAGTAAAATACACCGCCTAGCTGATAATGACAGAAAAGCTATTAATTCAGAAAAATAAAATAGTACTTACAGTCAGGGGGTAGAACTCCAAACAGGCCAATTAACAGAGGATAAATTTTAATAGATGTACTTGCTGAAAATGAATAAAAACAGACTCCCAAAAAGAAAACAAAGCTGGACAGGTCCAACACATGTGAGCTAGGTTTGCAGGTTCAGCATTACATTTGTTGCAGTTTGGATCAATAGCAGGGTACAGTTTACAGTTAGACCAGAGAACACTGTGGACAACTTTGCACTGCAGAATCCCATGACGAGCACATACATAACGGATAGTTTTGCATATTTTTTATTTAATATTTGTTGGACTAGTCATGCATATTTAATTTTGCCATTCACTTTATTTGCTTATTTTGTAATAATGATATTGTGATGAATCATGCTGTCAGTTATGCAATAAACTGTCTCATGTCAAACACAGACTACATGCTAGATTCCTCCGACGCAGGTGGTCAAGATAACCAGAGTGCCATACTGTGCGGCCGCCTGCATAAACATCCGTTTCTAATTCAGGATCTGTCTTGAATCTACAACAAGCCTATTTGCATTTCCGGCTTCGTGACCATTGTCCATTGTAACTGAAATCAGTGATAAGTGAGTAGACAATCTGATCAACAGCTCCTGACAGCCTTCATCCTCTCAGGATAGTGGACAGAGATCTAAAAAAATGATAGCATGGACTGTTACCTTTTAAAGAAAAAAAAAAAAAGATTGTGGATAGGATTGGTGGACATTGATAGTTTGGTCATAATCAAAGAGATAGGCAACTCACAGATGTGAATACTTGAACAAATATGCCCTCAAATGCCTTAAGGATATTATTTTAAATTCTTTTATTCATATTGACTCTGGATTCTATTAGTATCGACAGGTGTGGAGAGATTTTCCTAAAAGTGTTGCATGATGGTATGCTAACCCCCTCAATGTGGTTGTAAAATACACCATGCATTGGTATGTGTAGAGGCCTAAAAATAGACTAAATTCTTAAGTGTTTTTTTTTCTCTGTATATGTATCATTGGTCAATCAAGTAGAACATATTGAAAGCAGCTCATATTTTCAAAAACAATGTCTTTATAAATGTGCGCAAAGGAGTCTGAATATCAGTGTACCAAAGAATGGCAGGTTTGTCCTGGTTGGAGGTATTATCAGGTTCTTGATGACTCTCTTTTCTTATTTGTTGACAGCCAGTCACTCAATAATGACTGTCACACCAGAGCTTGAAACATCAAATGGACCCATAATAAAGGTAATCCTGTGAACCGTATAGTGACAGATAATGTCTGATCTCCACCTACAAGGTTTGCACAACTTGCTGGAAAGACTGTCATCTTATGTTTGTTGATACTTAAATAAACATTACTGTCAGTAGTTATGTTCATTTTTATAATCGAATACATTTAGTTTAGTTATGGTTACACGGTGAAGGTTGCTGGTTTGAGTCCCGGCTAGGCCAGTTGGCATTTCTGAATGAAGTTTGCATGTTTTCCCCGTGTTCGCGTGGATTTTCTCCGGGTGCTCCAGTTTTCCCCACAGTCCAAAGACATGCGCTATATAGGTGAATTGAATTGAATAAACTAAAATGGCCGTAGTGTGTGTGTGAATGAGACTGTATGGATGTTTCGCAGTGATGAGGCATCCACTGTGTAAAACATATGCTGGATAGTTTGGTAGTTCATGGCGTGGTACCCCTGATGAATAAAGGTACTAAGCTGAAGGAAAATGAATGAATGATGTTCATTTTTATAATTTAATCAATTTAAATTAGTTATTAAAGTTAATAATGTATTATTACTCGTGGTTTAATTCATAACGTTATCTACTGAATACATACATTATGGAAAGGATTACTTTTTTATTTGAGCCCAAAATGTTATGTAATGTGCTAACTCGTTGCCTATTTTCAATTTTAATCTCACATATGTAAAAGTTTAATTTTAAACAAATACATAATACCATTAACAACCAGATAAACATCTTAGAAGGACATTTTCACTTTTAAAATAGTCTACCAATGATTTAGCTATGGTTTTCACTACAATTTGAGACAAAAAACATGGTTATTTTAAACCATGGTAACCTCAAATTTACCATAATTTTGCTGCACTAATAATTTTACATAATTTACTACACTGTAATAAAATCTCTTTTTTTAGATACAATTTTTGATTAACCACACAAGAAACATCATACTTGCTATAAATGTCAACTTTAAAGTATACTAGTCTATAGAAAAAACGTCTTAAACATCACCTTACAAAATGTGACATTTATTTTGTGTGGTTTGCGCGGCAAACACGTGATCGGTTAATATTGCTTGGCAAAGTTCGCCATCTACTGTATAGTTTCTAACAAACACAGGCATTTAAATATAATGCAGCCATTTCACACGAAAATCGATCTTAATATACTCTCTAATTTACTTATTGAACACGATTTAATAAAATATGTCCCTAAATGGTATTCCCCAAAGTTAAATCGAGAAATACTCGTTAGTTAAATAGACGTTTTCTAAATATAATGGTCTAATTTGAAGAATACTATTTAACAAGTGACTGATTAACAAGTGAGTTATAGAGTTTAATAATATTTATCAAATATATTTAATAATATATGAGAACGTATTTCATTTCCCATCGCGTTAAAACATGAGTATTAAAATAAATGTATTTACATGTCGCTGAATTTCAACTTACATGAGATACAGTACCAGCAGGTGTTTATCCAACTCAAAATGAAAGTTCGATGTGCTCGTCGTTCTTGAAGGTCTGAGCTTGTTGTATCGTCTATGAACTAGTCAGGTCTAAACAAAATGGCTGCCTTCAGCACAGGATAACGCGGTGTTCCAAAACTATCATGACAACATGTCACTCTTGAGATTGTGTGCATATTCAGCGGCATTAACGCGCAGTTTTGCAGCTGATGGGAGTCTTCGTAGTTTTCTAAAAACCGATTGTTGTCGCATGTGTCTTAGAATACGGACTAACGAAGAGAGGCAAATACAAGGTAACGTTAATGAGAAAACAGTCTAATTATCATGCTGTCATCTGTCTTGTATTTCAAATCCGCTTTACCTTAATATTTATTTTTATTACTTATTTTTTTGTTGTCATTTATTTTATATCGAGTGTACTTTACGTACACGTTGCGTTTTTCAAACTTTGTCTGTTTAACCTAAGCTAACCTAACCGAAATAGTTTACGTCTCAATGTCAACAAGGCTTTGACATGCATATTAGCCGTTTTATAAGTTTTATTTACATGTTCTGGTTCCTTCTTTGATGTTCATCTAATCTACACATAACAGATCTGTAGATCTTTGTTGTTTTAAATGTTATGTCTTTTTCTGTGTCAAAACAAACACTAAAGTTGATTAACTTTCATCGTTATGCGTTTTATCTGACTTTTTTTTAGACAAAACATGGGCTACAATTTACCGAAGGCACTATTCAGTCATTCTTAAGAAGGATGATGGGAAGAAAAGAGTCTGGGAACAGTCTCAGTTGTTGGATGGTATGGTTTTTTTCCTGATGGTTATATTTCTGTTAATCGTGGGTTTCCTAACTCCGATATTTACTTCATTTAAAAAAAATATATTTATTATTATTATTTATTTTTTTGCAGAGCATTTCGATTTAAAAATATGTTATTAATAAAACAAATCACTTATGTTGTAATATATAATTTGGTCTTGAAGTTTAAATTTTGCAGTGATGTAAACAGTCACTTAGAGACTAACTAGTAGAGATTTACTAGCCTATATTATGCTTTGCATCAGCTTGCTGTTTATTCAGGTTTAGTGTACTGTATGTTATATGTTTATCAGTAATAATCTAGATACGATTAGATTATTACTAATAGTCAAGTTCGTATTTTTTTCAGTGATAAATTGTCACACATCTGAGTTTGCTTCAAGTTGGCTGCATTATATTTATTTTTGTTTTAGTTTTTTTGTTGTTGTTGTAGTAGCAATATAGTAGATCATTAGCACAGCCAGAATAATAGAGAGTCTTTGTTTCTCAAAAAAAATAATATAAATGGGTGTGTCATATTTTTTGTAAAAATAAATCAGATATTACCATGAAAATCAGTTAAAATTTGGGAAGGATAAAACTCAGTAGGCTAAAAACTCAGTAAAGTATTTTTAGTATGATTATAAAGGCAAAAAATAATATTAGGCAATCATAAGTGGGGTGTTTTTCAATGAAACACAATACACTATCACCCATCATGTTATTTATTTATTTCAGCTATTTAATTATATTTTAATCAATTTTGTTTTAAGGTTATAATTTCGTTTTTTTTTTCTTACATAAGTTAACAATAACAACATTATAATATCGCTAACTGTCTTTAACCGTTAAAAATAGGCCTACAGCATAATTTCTGGTGTTTAATTTTGCATGCGCAAATAGCAGACTAAATTACATATTTTTCTAAAAATGATCATTTACCTGCAGCGCATACGAGTTTGATCCACGGTATATCCACTCACTCACCCTGTAGACCTATATTTCATTTATAATATTGTAAACGTCACAGGCCGATCATCTTAAAACCAAAAGGCAATCAAATAAATAAGTGTCCTAACTTGAGACAGCTTCTACATAGCAGAATGTGATTGTACTTTTCACACATGTATAAGTGTGAATAACGATTTGAAAATAAAAGTAAACAGTCAAAAGGGTTCTGTGTTTTGTCAAGCCAATAATGATAATAGTAATTATATCATAGACTACTGTGTGGTTGTGCATTGTCAAGCTAAACATTTTTATTGCTGTAATAAAATATATCGTAACTGAAAAACTAAAATGTCAAAATGACTGGAAGTTGCAGTCACTGCTAAAATTAATTTAAGGACATATTTCTAAACACCGTGAACGTACCAGATGGGTTACTCCAGAGTTGCTCATAGACCCTGTTAAGTAGACCACAATCAAATTTAGAAAAAAAATAAGACTTTAGTTAAGAATTTAATTGTTTTAATTAAATTATTCTGCATTGAAGTGACTTTTCCCTAAAACAAGCTACGTAATCTGCCAATGGTCTAAGGAAAATAATATTGTTTTCGCTTCAAATTAAGCAAAGTCAAAATTATTCGCCCACCTGTGAATTAATTTTTTCTTTTTCAATCATTTCCTAAATTATGTTTAACAGAGCAAGGCTTTTTAAATATTTCTTTAATATTTTTTTTCCAGGTTTTCAAGTCTTATTTGTTTTATTGCAGCTAGAATAAAAGCAGTTTTAAAAGAAACATTTTAAGGTCAATATTATTAGCCCCTTAAGAAATTGTTTTTTCAAATTTCTACAGAACAACCCATCATTATACAATGACTTGCCTAATTAAATGAATCAAGCCTATAAATGTACTGCAAGTTGGCCGTTCATTCCGTTGTGGCGACCCCTGATTAATAAAGGGACTAAGCCAAAAAGGAAATGAATGAATGAATGAATAATATGTACTGTCATCATGGCAAAGATAACAGACATCATTTAATTACTGAGTTATTAAAACTATTATGTTTAGAAATGTGTTGAGAAAATGTTCTTTCCGTTAAACAGAAATTGGGGAAAAAATAAACAGGAGGGGTAATACCTCAGGAGGACTAATAATTCTGGCTTCGACTGTATGTTTAGACAATGTATAGTGAATATTTCTTAGAATGCAAAAAATAAATTGAACTTCATGCAAAACCTTAATTACAGTATGTTTTTATAGACATGTAATGCCTTCATGTGCACTTCAGTTTTTCTTTCTTTCGTTTTTCACAGTTCTGGAGGCCAGAATCCAACAGCTGCAATCTGATGCCATTGTAGACGTCAAACATTCAAAGGTGCAAATCATCAAAGCGAAGCAAAGAGCAAAGAAAACAACACCTGGGAAAAGTCAGAAGAACCTGCCAGGAGAAAAAGCAGAAATGCTTAAAAGCGGTCCGTCTGCTCAAAGAAAGAGCGTAACTGAAGGTGTCACACCTGCCAATACTCACGCAAGTCGCTGGATGGCGAAACTCAATCAGGAAATGTGGATCAAAACCAAAACTTCTAAAAAGATCATCAAGATGGGCCAAAGCAGTAAGACGAAAACTAAAGCAGAAGACTCTAAAACCACATCATCTGCTGCAAACACTGCGCAAAATAAAGGAAAAGTTTTCAGAGTCTCTGAAAGACTACTGGCCAAGTTTCCAGATCTCCAAAAAATACACAATGGTGAAGTT
Source organism: Danio aesculapii (assembly GCF_903798145.1). NCBI lineage: Eukaryota > Metazoa > Chordata > Actinopteri > Cypriniformes > Danionidae > Danio > Danio aesculapii. The sequence goes on along the minus strand of NC_079456.1, from coordinate 19,750,696 downwards.
AGCTTGGTTTCAGCCATTTCAAAAAAAGCACTGCTTAATGAAGGAGGGCTCGATGTAAGTGTGCCCGCTCCTGAAAAGCTACTGGTAGATAAGGAAGGAAACCGCTATGAAGATCCACATCTCCGGGTTCGGTGCTATTTAGAGGCTTGTGTGTTTCTTGATGATGCGACTCGAGCTCAGAATTGCCTGCTGTCCTGTCATCGTCAGCTTTCCAAACGCTCACAGCTGTCTATCAGCGCCTACAACATTGTCCTGCGGATTTGGGCCAAAAAAGTATGTATGCACATTCGTATCACTTTTTTCACAACATAAAAAACAATATCTAAAAATAAAGTTGTAAAATGGTGATATTGTGGAATATTTTTTACAATTAAACATTTTTTTTGGTATTTTAACAAATATTTATTCCCGTGGTCAGTGTGGCATTACTCCATTCCTACTTCATTACTCCAATCTTCAGTCTGTCATGTGTCAGAAATCATTTTAATATTGCGGATACAATGCCCAGGAAATGTTTCTGATTATTCATAATGCTAAAAACGTTGTGCGTTTAATGATACAAGGGAGTTCAAAATAACAGCTTTTTTATATTAACGCTATTTATTAAGAAAAAGACAATTTTAATAGAAATCACTTAAATATAAATACATTTTTAAAAGTTCTTACTAAGCTCAATTTTCATATCTAATGTTTTTAATGTACATTTTTTTATTGAATGAAGTTGTTGTTATTATCTAATATGTTTTTATCTATATTAATTCTGCCATGAAACAAACCAACAAAACCTCAATTTTCCACTAGATATATATTTTTTATATAAGAAGTTTTATTTGTAAATGTTACATTACATTTTTATCACTTTTCATTTCATTACTGTTGTTACAGAATTAATTGATTTATAAAAATAAAAAACAATTCTCAAAAAGATTGAGGATAGATCAATGTTATGGTTATTTTGATGTTTTTTTTTTCCCCCTCACTGGTTCATTGTTTACATCATCACATATATTGAATTGTCATTTATTTTAATTAGGGCTGTAAAATTAATCTGCAGAATTTGCATTATTTATTTATTTATTCATCAATTTTTTTATTTATGTATATTTGTGCAAAGTTCATAGTCTCCCGTAAGGGCCATTTATTCTGTCTAACAGAAAAAAGACCTGTCTACTTTTTTATTTACACAATGAACTAAATATAAAATAGCTTTTCATTTGCATGCTTAAAATGTTTAGCAATCAGTGGACAGCATGCTCAAGATGATTTCCAGCACTGTAATAAATGCTTGGTTCTAAACAATTAGGACATGCTGTCACAACACAAATCGATTCAGTTAACTTAATCTTTTTTACAAATTTAGGTGGATTGAACACAAAACTATTAAGTTGTTTCAAAAAACTTAAGAATTGCATTTCAACTTATTTTAAGTAAGTATAAGTCATTTTTTCAATGTGGTCCACTTTTGAAAATTCTAAAAGCTGTATTATTCATGCCAGGCCAGTAGATGGCATTGTCACTTTGTAAAGAAACACTATGGATTCTATAGTCCACCTTAAAAAAAATCCATAAACTTTTAAACCGTATTTTAAACCTACAGACCACCACAAAATTTTAAATAATATATTATTGTAGTATTTTTGTTTATTCTCTTTTTAGTCTTTTACATTTTCGATTTTAAAAATAACCATATTTTTGTGCAGTATTTTTGGTTTGTTATTTCTCCTCTAATCTTGCGTTTAAATGATTTTATGATACTTTTTTTAATTACTATTTAGTGATGTTCTTTAAGATTTTTTTAATGATTTGCAGGGTTCCATAAATCACATTCGTCGCCTGTTTTCTCTGATTGAAGAAGCTGGTATGAAACCAAACATCACGTCTTATTGTGCTGCTCTGGAGTGCATGGGCCGCATGCAAAATTGTGAAACAGCTGTCATTGACAGGTAAAAACTGACCAAAAAGTGACCCTCAAACTAACTATGTATATAGATGGATCTAACAGATGGTGCATTAACAAAGGTTAGAAAAATCCTGGTCTGAAAGATGTTTTTTTTAAAGCTTATACAGGTGCTATTGTGATCAAATAAAATACTTATATTTTAGTCTACAATTCTTCATTTTGAGAATTAAATATGACATGGTAAGACTTCACTACATTTGTAAATGTCTTATGTTGACACTGAAATATTATTTTAGAGCATTAAATGTTCAGAAACGAGATCATGTTAAATTGATTGACACTTCCAGATTGTGTCTCTAGATGTCAGTGTTGCAGTTTACAATAATTCATGTATAACAAAGGCTCCTACCGTTTAAATGTTTTCCTCAGATTTCATTTAAGAATCCAAATTAATTTTATAAGCTTGCAAATTCATAATGGTGGTCATACTGTATATATGCTTTTTTATGAATACATCATCCATGAGCTGATCCATTTATCCACAGCACTATAGGATTATTCTGAGGCAGACTTGACCGTGGCCAAAAATAGAAATTCAAATTGTGGTCATTCATCTAAAGAGCATTAACTCAGTGGACCGCCATTTTCTCTCTGGTCATCTATTTGTTTAGTGTGCAGCTTGTCTCTGGGTAAAGGAATTTAGCAGATGAACACCTCCTCTCTTGCATTTATATGCAGAGCTCCTTGACAGAATGAGGCCAGATCAAAAATCGGTTGTTTTGACTTTTTTTTTTTTTTTTTTCTCTCACTTTTCTCATTTTTTACAACATCACATAAATTAAATGATTGTTTCTTTTAATTAGGGCTATTTATTTAATTTGCAAATTTGGCACAATTGATTATATTATTTATTCATATTTTTTATGTTTGTGCATGTAAATCTAAAGTTCATAGTCTCACATAATAGCTATTTTTTCTATCTAACAGAAAAAAGACCTGTCTACGTTTTCACACTATCACGATGCACTAAACATGAAAAAGGTTAAAACATTCTAACACAACACACAACATGCTGAAGTGGATTCCATCCACATGGATTTATAAAAAAAAAGACTACAATTCTGTATTATTCATGCCAGGCCAGTAGATGGCAATATTACTTTAAGAAACGCTAAGCAGAAGTACTCCCATGCTCGCATACATTATATGCATATGATGTCACGGCTTTCTTAAACATACGTATTCGAAGTTTATACAAAGAAAATAACGTTATCCTTTTCAAAAACATGAACTTTGAAACCTGTTTTAAAATGTTTGCGCTTTTCAGTTTTATAGAAAATGCTTCTTTAAAACAACTTGAAATGCTAGCATTGTGCATCTATTAAACATATTTAAAAGATCTTAAGCCTCATTCACACGACGAGCGACTCGCAGCAACAATGCAACAAACGATCATTCATTTCAGTGGAGAGTGATTGACTTCTGCTGCCATCCGTCTGCGCGAGTGACAGCAACCGTTGACGAATAGGTCCACGTGTCGAACGCTGCAACAAAGTTGAGAATCATGCAAATGAAGAGAGACTTTCTTGAGGGACAACCAATAGGAGCACTAATAAAGCTCACGTAATCTTCTTTCAGCTTGCTCAGAGGCTGGTTGTATTCTCCATGCTGTGAACCTACGCCATCCAGATCGCTGCTAGTGTGAACGAGGCATTAGATGACATACATTACTAGTAGAAATTCTCCATTGGTTCTGAGATTTTCATAATGCACTGGTGTTCTCTTCTGAATCATTTTCAAGCTTAGTTTTTAAAAGTAAAGTGCACTCTAGGATGGTTTTTAGCAGCAGATGGTGCTTTAGGCTAGTTTTTAACTGTACACTGAAATACTCACAAGGAAAAGTTCTTGTGTGTTTGATTAAAGCTGTGGTCTCACTAGAGTTTGAGCAAATTGTGTTGTACGGCGCTGTGAATAGGGGTGGGATAAAGTGATGGAACACTGATATAATGGTGGTTGCTCCAAATTTTACATTTCTGGGTCACGATTTGATCTTCGCATGTCAGAGTTCACCAAGCTTAAACTTTATAACTTTATATGTGTTTACAGTTGAGTAGGATAAACATTCATATATATAAGAAATAAAATTGCATAAACTATGATGGAAGGGCATTTACAGAATAAATTCCAGAATGCTCATAAAAAAAAGTAATTTGATTTAGTTTTAACTGGTGCACATTACCAAGTTATAAACCACAATGGTAATCTGCTTTTCTGTCGGAGGTGGGGTGCAATGGGGTGGCATTAATAGACAGACAATATTGTACAACCTCTAAAATGGAGTTTTGGTATATCTAAAAAAAACTGAGCCAGAGTCCATCATCAAAGTGGTTTGGTATTATTAACTTCCAGAACTTAAGCGGATCCACTCCCAAAGAGTGATCTCATGCCTCTAAAATCCACTGAAGTGCACTCAATGCATTTAATCTTCATCTTCTGAGACACAAGTCATTTATAATATAAGGAAAAGACTCACAGTGGCTTCTCCTATCGCAGAACATTTTATTTTTGATATATTTTCAGTGCTTTATTTACAAATGTTTTATGCAATAATCCAGTTTTATCTGCGCCTTTGGGTGTAAACATAGCTACTGTATCAATTACAAGGCATCCAGCGGATTACATTAAACTTCTGTGCATTTATTTCCACATTTAATAAGTGCTAATGGTGACTGTTGGGGGAAATATGCTGTTGTTGCCTAATAGCAGAACCAAAGGACATGCACAGGGGGGCTTGTGGCAGCTGTTTGGGCAATCGATCACTGTGAGCTGATGGCAAACACACTGCCGTCCAGTGGAAATCCTCTTTCTACAAACCCCACAGGAGCCTATTTTTTACCCATCTGTCTCTCTTTGTTCTCCTTGCCACACTTTCAATTTGTCTTTCAGCTCTCATGCGGCACGGTTGTTGCATCCTTCAGTGCAATCCTAACTTGCCGTCCTCTCTCCACATAAAGGTGATTTGGTTTCATGTCACGATCTTTAGGACAAACAGTTCACACATTCGTTTTGCTTGTGATGACAGTCGATGAAGTCAATATCTGCTGTAAATATCAGAGATGCCAAGAACTATTGGTGTGGAAAGATAAGATGGCAACCTTGAAATTTGGACATATCACAAATACTAATCCAACAGTTCACATTGCAGTTGTACAAAGCATTTGAATCTGAATTCACATTACATTTGGATTTGGTTTATAAATACTAACTATAAATGATCAAATGATTTAACATTTTATCAAAAATCAAACAAAAAAAAAGTAGAAAATGAAGAGATTTTTTTTTATGTGTTCATTATCTCATCACGGTATAATGTTCTTGCTTTGTGATTGTTAACTCAAACAGAACTATTAATCAAATTAATTCATTGAAATTAAACAGAAATAAATATGTAATTTAAATATATAGAAATATACATTTTTGCTTGGCAGGCACCTGAAATACAAATGAATTGGAAACACATATTGAAAGTGAAGTACTACTCATAAAAACATTTAAACTAAGACACACAAAAAAAGTGAAAATGGCAAAACTATATTAAAAACACTAGAACTAATCAAACTGTTTAAAAAGCACTTACTAGTTGGTAGAGCTAGCATTTCTGAGACAAACGCATTTACCAGTAAAGGGTTGGACCCCCTTTTGCCTTCGGAACTGCCTTAATCCTTTGTGGCATATAGATTCAGCACGGTACTGTAAATATTCCTCAGATTTTGGTCCATATTGACATGATAGCATCACGCAGTTGCTGCAGATTTGTCGGCTGCACATCCATGATGCGAATCTCCCATTCCACCACATCCAAAAGGTGCTCTGTTGGATTGCAATCTGGGGACTGTTCTGCTGCTGTAGCCCATCCGCTTCAAGGTTGGACGTGTTGTGCATTCAGAGTTGCTCTTCTGCATACTGTAGTTGTAGTGGTTATTTGAGTTACTGTTGCCTTTCTATCAGCTCAAACCAGTCTGGCCATTCTCCTCTGACCTCTGATATTAAAAAGGCATTTGTGCCCACAGAACTGCCGCTCACTGGATATTTTCTGACCAGTCTCTGTAAACCCTAGAGATGGTTGTGCATGAAAATCCCAGTAGATCAGCAGTTTCTGAAATACTCAGACCAGCTTGTCTGGCACCAACAACCATGCCTCGTTCAAAGTCACTTTATTCAACTTACCCCCCCTCCACCATTCTGAATCTTGGTTTGACCTGCAGAAGATTGGCTTGACCATAAATACATGCCTAAATGCTTTGAGTTGCTGCCATGTGATTGGCTGATTAGAAATTTGCGTTAACAAGCAGATGGACAGGTGTACCTAATAAAGTGGCCGGTTAGTGTATATTATAACAGTATGTTAAATGTCACCTAGTTCTGCTTGACTGTTTAATTAATAAAAAGCTAAATTTTTTAATGGACTCCCAGACAACAGCTTGTTATAAGCATCATTTGTTAAAGAGAACGGCCTTTTAAAAAATGCTTCTGGTCACCTATACAGAGCTCAGAGCTGCATTAACTCAATGTTTAACTTTTAACAATGTTTAACCCTCATGAGATGATGCAATTTTTTTTTTCCCTCTGTCATACACAAGATGTCAAGTGTACAGTATTTTTTTTTTTTTCTTCAACGCCTCACGCCACCCTCAATGGCTTAATTTACTGACTGTGTGGCCACTAGAGGGCACTGAGGAATAATCTTTTCTCGTCTGTTTTCCATTCCCAAGGGAGCCTGTTGCTTTGGAAACCATTGAGGAATTTCTGCATCCTCAGACAAGCTTTAGGAATAACCCAGTCTGCCCTGGAGACTCACGAAGTATAAAATCCCTCATATGGTTGCAGACATTCATGAGTAAATGTATTTAAACAAATAGTTTTATAACTAAAAATGTACACATAAATGGCCTTAACTATTATGCACCAACATTAAATATGTAAAACACTGGATTTACTGTTCGACAACTGTTATAAATTTCTCACGTTTACTAATTTAAATTGTATCTTAGATAATTGGAAAGACTTTAAAATAATCAACAAATCCCAAAAAGAATTTTGCTGTTGATTAAATCGTGCCATTCAACATACCAGCAACTTTTTTTTTCTTCAGTGGAACATTAAGTCAACTTTCAGAGTCAAAAAACAACAACAAGAGGAAAACCATTCATGACAGTTTCCCCAACATAATAAATAATATATACATAATATAGGGAATAACGTTCAGCTTTTTTGTACAGTCACATTGTTTGCATAATAAGATCTCAATGCATCATCATCAAACATATATTAAAAGGCCAGTTGTCACTTTCAATTTAATGAAGAGTTTCCCTCAGTTAACTGTAGAGAATGAAGAGTTTCCCTCAGTTAACTGTAGAGAATGAAGAGTTTCCCTCAGTTAACTGTAGAGAATGAAGAGTTTCCCTCAGTTAACTGTACAGAATGAAGAGTTTCCCTCAGTTAACTGTACAGAATGAAGAGTTTCCCTCAGTTAACTGTACAGAATGAAGAGTTTCCCTCAGTTAACTGTACAGAATGAAGAGTTTCCCTCAGTTAACTGTACAGAATGAAGAGTTTCCCTCAGTTAACTGTAGAGAATGAAGAGTTTCCCTCAGTTAACTGTACAGAATGAAGAGTTTCCCTCAGTTAACTGTACAGAATGAAGAGTTTCCCTCAGTTAACTGTAGAGTATGAAGAGTTTCCCTCAGTTAACTGTAGAGGATGACGAATTTCCCTCGGTTAACTGTAGAGAATGAAGAGTTTCCCTCGGTTAACTGTAGAGAATGAAGAGTTTCCCTCGGTTAACTGTAGAGAATGAAGAGTTTCCCTCAGTTAACTGTAGAGAATGAAGAGTTTCCCTCAGTTAACTGTAGAGAATGAAGAGTTTCCCTCAGTTAACTGTAGAGAATGAAGAGTTTCCCTCATTTAACTGAAGAGAATGATGAGTTTCCCTCATTTAACTGAAGAGAATGAAGAGTTTCCCTCAGTTAACTGTACAGAATGAAGAGTTTCCCTCAGTTAACTGTACAGAATGAAGAGTTTCCCTCAGTTAACTGTAGAGGATGATGAATTTCCCTCGGTTAACTGTAGAGAATGATGAGTTTCCCTCATTTAACTGTAGAGAAGGGAGAGTTTCCCTCAGTTAGCTCTGGAGAATGAGGAGTTTCCCTCAGTTAACTGTACAGAATGAAGGGTTTTCCTAAGTTAACTGTAGAGAATAAGCAGTTACCCTCAGTTAACTGTAGAAAATGGACGGGATGAATTGGCAAATGACCTCAAGCTGGGAATCGAACTCTGGTCTCTGTGAGCACCATAGAGTGCTGTCAATGCACTAACCCAAAAGGTTCACCGCTGATTTAACTGGAGAGTTACACAATGCCAAGTGGTAATGGATCATTTTATGTCAGCCATTAAAGTTTTGTGATTGACATTTTCATCTTTCTGTGAGCTATCCCTCCAACTGTTCAGACTAGGTAATGACCTCTCGAATATTAAAATTAGGGTTTCACAATATATCTTTTCAGCATCGATATCACAATGTGCACATCTGCAATAGTCACATCGCAAGATATGCAATGTCTAAATTATAGATGCCCAAAAGCTACAGAATTGTATTTAATTACTGTATTTATACGGTATTTATGTAAAAACAAGATTTCTTTTGTCTTGTTTCTTGTCCAAATATCTACATTTCAAAGCGAAAACAAGATTATTTTACTTGCCCCACTCACAGATAGTTGAGTTTGTAGGAAAGTTACTGCTTTTTAAAGAAAAACTTGAAAGAAAAAGTTTAAAACAAAACAATATTTTCACTTGATATAAGAATTTTTAGATATTTGGACTAGAAATGAGACAAAAAAAAAGTTATAAAACTGTATCTCATATTGTAATATTTATCGCAGGAAATAAACATATTGCAACATCAGATTTTTATCAATATCGTGCAGTCCGAATTGAACGACTGTTAGAGTAGATACACCACTGCTTTCCAAGCTGCTTTTGTTTTATTGAAATTCTTTAAGACAAGTTATATCATGAAATATTACTGTTTTTGTCCATGTAAGAAAAATACAAAGGCCCAAAACGATTGTTTAATCAAGTATAGTGAAGCAATGTAGTTTTTGCACACTTTAATATATTGCTAAGGCCATTAAATATTTCCTTGATTTTTTTAAATTTTTTTTATTTATTTATTTTGTTTTATTTGTATTTTTTTATAGCCAATGAGACTTTTTTTTTGACTAATATCAGACCGATGGCGAGAATATTCCAAATAAATAGTGTACAAAAATTCATTTGTAAATAATTGATGTGCATCATGACTGAATAACATTGCATTAATTGTATTTTCAATAATAATTTGCTAGTCTGTCGTCAGCTGTTCCTCCACTAATCTCCCTGGCACAGACTCTCATTTGCTCTTCCAGCGCTCTATAATTTGTATTCTGTTCACGACAGGAACACAGCTTTACATCAACAGCCAGCAGTCCAGATGCGTGGGCCTCTGACTTTATTCACACTTCTTCTGTCTGAATAAACACGGCCTTGTAATTTTTGGACGTACAGCAGCGACCTATCTGACACCCACTACCAAAGAGAGCAGAACGTTCTCTGTGTCAGTGCAAATATTTTATATTCTACTCCAAAAACTCCAAAATACTGCAGCACTATGAGAACAGATGCTGTGGTTGGGGATGTTTTCCCATTATGAGAAGGCAAAATTATATTTAATTTGAGTCAGTGTTGAGCTTCTGTTTATGTTTATACTATCAAAAGAAGTATATTTTAAAAGTACACTGTAAAAAACAATGATATGCAAGTGATCACAGCTTTAATACATTATGCTTAACCATGCTAACCATATCTCAACCTTTTTAATTCATATTTGAGATTTAACGGGGTATCCGCAAGGTTTTAAAGGGCCATGAACATTGGACATCCTTATAAAGATAACCATGTAAACATTATAAATGAGGAGGACTTCTCTCATTCTTAATCCCCAGGTCTGAATGCACACACAGTGGATAGCAGTGTAGCAGGTCTCTTGCCCTGTCTATTCCAGCCATTAACCCTGCCGGTTATTCTGAGAATTTTAAACATATGGCGAACACAGCAGTATAGATATAGGCGATGTGTCTGAATGGCAACAAACTCAACTGATAAAAGACAAAGTCCGCCATTCTCCAATTCTGGTACAGCTGTCTCGACAAAAATGCTTGCTGCAAACCAACAGCTTTGCTCTATCAGACCTGACAGAATCGCCAGGAAACGCATGCACCAAACCCTGTGAATCATGGAAACAAACACATAACATTACGACCTTCATGAGCAGCTAAATACTGCTTGCCATATATGGATGCGGTCTCACCCAGTCATTGGGTCTCACTGTAGCTTGACAGGTCTGCCTTGCCTTCGTGCTTGCACGTGCTCTCATAAATAATTAAGAAGCAGGGTCGTCTCATTGGATAAGTAAACTACGCTATAAACGTTAATGAGAACCCAACGCATCTTGCAGATTTGTGTTACGTCACCGATTTTGATCCCACCCCAAAAATTATTTTAAACCCAGAAGATGAAATTATCTGACAAAAGCTCAAAATTATCCAGTTCTCCCCACTATTAAAGCTAACAGGTGCTAACGATGTCTTAACTGATGCTCAACACACACAAATCTATTAAGATTTCAAAAAAGTACCCCAGGGTGTACTTGAACCTTTAAAATGTCTTAAATCTCAAAAGCTGATTTTTAGACCTTAAAATGTCATCAATATTGTGTTTTAGGTCCTAAATCTTTTTTTAACGGGTTTTATTTTCCTTTTCATGTTTAGCTACCCAATCTGGCCATTAACACCCATACAATCACCTACAATCTATCTCAATAAAACTTAACTTTTTATTAAAAAAACTACATTTAATTACTTTCCTTACAGTAACATTTGCTTAAAATTTCTCCATTTATTTACTGCTGAGGATACTGACCTGTATTTTTATTATTAAATTATTAGTATTGTATTGTATTGTATTGTTAAATCTGTTAAATTATAATCAGTTTTTGATAGGACAGGTGAAAATCTTTACTTAATGGGATATCCAAAAAAATCCTTAGCATTTAGCCCTGTATAAGTCTGAAATTTCATTCATAATGCTCTTAAAAATGTCTTAAAGTCTCAAATTTAACTTTGTGAAACCTTCAGAAACCTTTGGTGAGAAGGTTTAATCTAATGTAAGTTAAACTATCTTAATTTATCATTTTAAGTTAAATTGAGCCTTTTTATAGTGTACATCAGCCACAAAATGTAATTAATGCAAACTTTACAAAAAAACCCATAGAAAATGTCATAATATACATTTCGACATCCTTTTTTGTATTATTATCATTTTAAAATAATTTCTCTTCTGGTCCATGCAGGTGTCTACAGCAGATGGGGGAAGATGGCCTGTCTGTGGATGATGTGTTGAGTCAGTGTGTGTTCAAGAAGGATGAGAGAGAAATGGTCCTGAGGGCCGTCCAATTGGTAAAACCTCACTTCCAACCCTGTGTATCCAAAACCCAGCCTGTCTGTTCTCTGCCATTGGTGAAACAATTTTATGCTGAGGTATTATTTCATTTATATATTATATAATATTATATTATATTATATTATATTTCATTTCATTTCACTTTATCTGTTTAACTGCTCTTCAAGGAGTATTAATTTAGTTTGTATTAATCTTAACCATTTAGAGCATTAATCTTAACCAATGAATGCTTATCAAAGAGGCATTTTTTCATGCTTTTTGTCTTCAAACCATTGAATAGCGGTGTATAGTGATAAAAATATTATGTGATTTCTTCTATTTCTTTAGACTTATTTTTTTTATGTATAAGATAATATCACGATAATTCTTTAAAATATCACGATCATTTTTTTCATATCGGTCGATATCGATAATTATCACGATTAATGTAAAATATTTATATCTATCAATTTTATAAGATTTTCAGCAGGCCAATGGCTTTGTGCCGCTGATTTAACACATTTTGTGAAATGTTTTAGCTGTCTGACAGTACAAATAAAATAATAGGCCAAAGAACAATCTTAACTCAGCATTTACTGTTCAAGTTATTGGATATTATTGTTCAACATCAGAAAAAAAAATTAAATAAAACAAGTTTGGAACAAGTAAAAGGTGAGTTAATGGTGACAGAATTTTCAGTTTTGGATGAACTTTTGTTTTAATGGTGAGTATGGTGAATTTAGGGTGAAATATCCTTTAATATATTTTATTTAGGGATGCTAATGATTACTTGATAATCTTTTGATTGTCGATAACGCTTTAATCGATGACTGATTAAGCATGGACATTGAAAGGTTTAGTTATGCTTTGCGCTGTGAGACGCGTCCATGCATTACATCATAAAGTGTGTGCAGTTTACCTTAGTATGGAGTCACCCTCTTGACATCGCATATTGCGGAACGCATAAAACATTGTTATGCGCAAATCTCCATTATATCCGCCGGTGGTTTAACCAAATTTGTCTGACAGACTGGCACGTATGGGCCTATGCAGACTTTCATTTTATAAATCGCGCACCACGGCGAGACATGCGGGGAGCGTCTCCATTCATACAGCGAGCTTCTGAGCTGAACTAACACTGTATGGCTGTAAACTTGTACTGCATGAAGCATCCGGAAGGGCAGGCTGCAAAACACATAGTTACACATAGTGCGTAAATATTATCGAACTGTCAATATCATTTTATCGAAAAACTATATATCGTGATAATTATCGATATCGAATTATCGCCCAGCCCTAGTATAAGATCTTGTTCTAGTCATTTTCTAAAATATTTTTGTCAATTCTGTTCTATCAATTGTGTTTCCTTGTTTTTTTAATTTTACTGAAGATGTAGTGTTTATTACTACCCAAAATCTTCCGCCTTATTTTAATATCCATGAATGACCCATGTTGTTTTCTTCTTCTCATAAGTCTTTGCTAAATTGAAGTTTGAGCATTTGTGTTGATGCACTGTTAGTGAACTTGCTGTAGAACAATTTAATTGCTGTACTAAAATGTAACTGGAGTTGCAGGCTGGTACTATAAAACAGGTGCTGTGTTTTCTAAAACTATATACCTGTCTTCTCGGGCAGCGCTGAAAGACCTGCCTGAACTTGTCTTGTGTGTCAAAATGACGGGTTTCACTACATTGTCAGCTGTCATCTGCTATATAATTCCTTGAAACAGAGGTGCCCGCACTATTTTTGGGCACACTGGGGGGTTTTATTGGGCCAGTCTGCCCCGCAAGTAATTCCCCGCCATCCCCGATTTTCCCCACTGATTCATTACCGCAGGTGCACATAAGCCCATTTGTAATCCACACCTCGCCGCCTAACACCTTCAATAGAAACTTTCTTGGAAAGTAAAGAGGAACTGGGTCATGGGAAGGTCTGAGATGGAAATGCTGCAACTCTCAGTGCAAATCAGCAACGAATCTCTGGTTCCATCTCTTCAGAGATGCCCAACAAGGCTTTGCTTTGTCTATGTGTGCTTCGTTTTGCTCATTTATTTGAATGTTTTTCTAATTTATTTTATTATAACATTTTCCTTTGCATGCTTTGTTTTGCTTACATTTTGGTTTTTGCTTTGTTTTAATTTTAGCTTTTTTTTTGCTTTGTCTAGTTTTGATTTGTGTTGTGCTGTGCTTAGCATCTAGGATTGTTTGGTTCTGCTTAGCTTTCATCTTTGTTTAGCATTTTTGTTTTGCTTAAAATTTTTTTATTTGCTTGGCATTGGTTTCTTATTGTTTGCTTTGTGCCTTTTTTATTTTTCTGTCATCTAGCTTTGTTTTGTTTTGTCTGCTTTGTTTAGCTTTCTTTTTTATATCTCTGTTCTGTTTTGCTTCACTTAATTGTATATATTTTGTTCTTGACTTTATTTAGTTTGCTTTTATTCTTGTCTTTGTTTTGTTTAAATTTTTGTTTTGCTTTGTCCAACTCTGCTTTGTTTCTGCAATTATTACTGTGTATTTAATTACAATTACAGTTATCATTACTATGTGAATGGTTGACTGTGTTGATCAGATGCTTTTATGGCAATCAAATGTTTGCAAAGTTTTAGATGGCACTGTCAGAAGTTAAGTTTTTTCATAAAGACAATCAATCACCCGTCGGTAAGCACTAAGTGATCAAATTCTGCCTATTTATACCTCCCCAAATCTATCTAAAATATTGAAATCACATGTACTGCAACTGAAATGTGATACAACTTGTGTTGGTTCTATGTTTGAATTTGAATGTACTTTGAAACTGTTAAAGTTTGAACATGGGTATTCATGGAATTTTGACATTCTACATCCACGTTGTTTATCACATGACCTACCCGCATCAGTTGCATCGCTTCATACCCATTTTTTACATTTTCTCCTGCTGCTTAATGAGATATTAAGGGGTCCATTGGATGTACATTTCCAGGGTGTTTGCAGGGTCTTAAAGTCTTAAAATTTAAAAACAAAACTTTAGGCCTTAAATTCACATTTTACAGCAACTTTTTTTTAAATTAAATTCCGTAATCAGGAAAAGAAAACAACTGCACAATTGCTCATGATAATAACAGCAATATATCCCTTCCCTTTACATAATCTTCCATTTACACAAACTATTTACAGAAGAAACTGTGAGTGGACATAATATTTATAAGTAGGCATGAAACTTAAGGTTTTTAAAGAGAAAAGCATTAGGTTGAATAGAAGTTATACTCAATTCATTCGGACCAAATATATATTTTTAATTATTCGTGTAGTTTTCTTCATAACAAATATACTTTTAACAACGTTAAACTTGTCATAAAAAAAAATAAACATGTTATTATTAGTCTATACAATTACAGTTTTTTTTGTAGTGACGCATTAAAATATGTAGTTAAGAAACAACAAAATCTTTTTTTTTCAATTCCTTTGGTCTAACTAGGCCATTACAAAAAATCTGTTTAGCCCCGTTTAGGTCTAAAATCTCATTCATAATGGTCTTAAAGGGTCTTAAATAGTCTTACATTTGACTTGTAGAAACCCTAATTTCAGAACCTTGCCTGTAGTAGCAGGTCATCTGGGTACTTCTCGCCTACTGTTTTTCCCAAATACTATGGATTCAAACCTACTATTCGGCTGACATATGTTTATTCACATACTATATAAAATAGAAGTAAGCCATATCGGATGCTCCAATAGTTTGCAGTTGCACCAGATTCAGATAGTTTAAGATGTTGCGTTGCCATAAATGTCCTTTCTTGCCTCCCACAACCTCATTCTGCACTGAATCATTAAATATTGGACTGACACTTCCCTATCTCTTGAGTTCATCATGTGTGTTTCTTCATGTCAGGGCCATGGCTTTGTGGAAATATGGGCCTCTGCCGAATCTTCTCTATATTCACAACACTGCATCTTGTGTTCTGCTTGGCTGGGCTGTAGTATTCGCCGCCGTGGGCATGATTTATCCCTCCACAACCTTTGTGCTTGTTTTGGCCACCGTCCATGTGATCTCTGTTGAGGACAGATTTAGCCATCCCTCTCTTTGCTCGCGAGTATTAACGCTCCAGCTGACTTGCTCCACGATGTGTTTGCCGATAACTCCCAGATGTCCACCAACGCCTCCCTTCGAATAATAAATGACTGCACATGTCAACGCACAGCCCACATTAACGCGATCTCCGCACCACTTAGCAAGCTGTTGCTATAATATATGCCGTATTTACAGTTCATATTTTATGCGGCCGCACATTTGGCTGATGGCCAGACCACGGAGAGTGGGACTGTTCAACCTCATTGGATTTTAATTGGCCGTATGTGGAAGTTACGAGACTGAATAAATACGTTTGACATTTGACATTCACATGGTGGTTTTTAGCTTGGTTTTTGGGAATATAAGTGCACCTTTAATGATGTTTGTTTTTTTTGTTTTTTTTAATTGGGCCATAAAGTGCAATAGATTCTTTCGATAAGGCCTCATAAGGAAGTGAAAGGCTGAAGTAAACAGTCTTCATAATTAGCTGTCGAATGATGTGTTTTTTTATGTTCGTCCTAATGAGATTTAAAACCTCTCAGCCTTCATATCAAGTTATAAGGAGCCTGTAATATTAAATGTGAGCCTCCGGCGATGAGCCATTCTCAGCGCTCATTATTTAACAGCTCTTATTTAGAACACACAACAACACAAAGCTCCTTATTTCTCCCAACAAGCCTTAAGCATTACTGGTGTTATAATGTTATGCAGTCAATTAGTTCTAACTAATAGTCTGTCTGTGAGTTTAACATTTTAACTTGGTGCAATTAATTTAAGTGTGTTAAAAATGAATACAAAGTCAGAAAGTCAACGTAATTAAATAACACTTCAGTTAGCCGTGTATTGTTGGATTTTATCTATATTAAACCTTATATTAAAATCTCTGATGGAATTCAAACAATATAGTTCTCATTGTTCTTTGTTTTCATTAACTTGTGAAAAAAAAGCAATAAAATTTGCTGTGCGTTAAACAAAGAAATAAAACAGATTAACTTGAACTTGTGTTACATGCTTAGAAGAACGCCAAAGCATTGTTTCAGTCCCAATCAGGTCTGAAATATGTCTTTCTAGCATATATTTAACTGGAAACAATGACAATAATAATGAGCAACTGCATACTTTAAAAATACTGTATCTAACAACCAATAACCATAGACTGCAAAAAAAAATATATGGACGTAGTGTCCATGACGTAACCCATAGGTTTCTAAAGAGCGCAAATGAAGCTTACAGGAGGCGTGGTCAGCAGTTACCATCTTGGAAGTGCGTCATTCCCGGATAATCGAAAATAGGCAGAAGCTGAGATGACTGCTAAAACCATAGAGACCATCCCACCACCTGTGATATTTAAATCATTTGAGCATCTCAGTGTACTATCGAGGTAAATTAACTTGAAACTACACAACAAAACTTGAAATAATAACTGTTGATTGATTTTATCATGGCTCTCTATGGCAAGCTGTTTTGACTTTTACTCATTATCAGGATATGTATTAATTAACCGCATAACAAGCCATATTATTTAATAAATGTAAGAAATAACCCTAACAAATTTAACACACTGTATAAAACCATAATATAACTTAAGCAAAAACTCTGCAGAAGCCAAATTCATTGGATGAAATTAGCAATTTCAAATTAAATTAATTATGCTAAATAAAAAGGATTACTATAAACCAAACGGATAAGTTATAAAATAATTCATCCGCCTAATAGTTGTCATGAAGGGTCATATAACCTACTTGCACCAAAACCATCTTTTGTACCCGGCTATAAACATGTCTTTATCAGCTGTAAAATAGGCCAATTTAGCATTGCAGTCAATGAACATCTGGAGTTCCTGGAGACAGCCCCTAAAGGCGAGTCGATGAATTGCAGTTTCAGTTACTTCCGTATTGGCTTCACGAGGGAGAGTGGATGTTGTCGCTTGCCAATAACAAGCAATATATTTAGAGAATTGACTACTAATGAACTTTATTGGAAAGTGTTGCATTCCAAAGTCATAATTTGAATTCCATTTGAGATTTTAAATGTAACAAATAACATTTTTTAAGGTAAATGTTATTATTACATTTAAAAAGCAAGTAATGGATAAAAGGTGTAGATCCATATTTGGATCTAATACTACTACTGTCCATTAACAAAGCAATAACGCATGTTTGATTGAATTAATTTGATCATTTTACGATTGGTTCATGTCTTGTGTGTTTCAGAGGGAAGAAGCCATATATCCTAAACTAGACTACAGCTTAAAAGAACTGCAGGATCGGTTCAATCTTCAGCTGGCTATGGAGAAAGCCACTACAGTCACCATTAACTCAGTGGAGGCCTTAAAGCCTGTCACCGAAAACATGGCCCACATGGTAGGAATCTACAACCAGATTTTAGTTGTTGTTTTGAAAAATCCAAATGCTAGCCTTTAGAATTTGTGGCAAATAGAGTTAAGATTGGGTTTTCAAATACACTGCCTGACAAAAGTCTTGTCGCCTATAAGTTTTAGGAACAACAAATAATATCCTGACTTCTAGTTGATCATTTAGTATCAGATGCTTATGCAGAAGATTACACTTATTTTACCAAAATAGAATATAATAATGCCTTGATTTTTAATTATTTAATTAGGACAGTAAGGTCTGACTTTGCTTAGGCAAAAGTCTTGCCACTTAACATAAAGAATCTACAGTATAGGATATAAGGTCATGGTGTAGTGCAAAAAGAATTAATATTGTGTATGACTCCCATGAGCTTGGAGGACTGCATGCATACATCTCTGCAATCACTCCCACTCCCTGACTCCCAGAGTTCATCAAGATTCTTTAAATTCATCTTCAATGTCTCCATTTTACCCCAGACATGCTCAATAATGTTTATATGTGGTGACTGGGGTGGCCAATCCTGGAGTACCTTGACCTTGTTGCTTTCCGGCTGAAGTATGAGAAGGAGCGCTATCCTGCTGAAGAATTTGCCTCTGGTTATTTTTCTCCTCTGGTTTGTAATGTAATGGGCAGCACAAATGTCTTGATACCTCAGGCTGTTGATGTTGCCATCCACTCTGCAGATCTCTCGCATGTCCCCATACTGAATATTACCCCAAATCATGATTTTTCTTTCACCAAACTTGACTAATTTCTAGGAGAATCTTGGGTCCATGCTGGTTCCAAAAGATCTTCTGTAGTATCTGTAATGATTGGGGTGCAGTTCAACAGATGATTCATCAGAAAAATTCTACCTTCTGCCATCTTTCCAAATGATCAACTAGAAGTCAAGTTATTATTTTTTGCTCTTGCAACTGGGATCAACGACAAGACTTTTGTCAGGTAGTGTAAATGCTAATCATTAGATATGCCAGCTTTAGGGTCAGATGTGCCAGTGGCTTAACAAAGAATGGTAGTATGTTTTGAATTCAAAAACAATACATGATGTTTCCAAATGCTGAATATGCTTTCACTGCATTCCAGTATCCTGAATATACAAACATTTTGGACTGCTTTATAAACATATCAATAATATGCTGTCTAATGCATGTTTTTGTAAATATATTTTTTAACAAATTCTCCAATAATTCAGTTCTAGCATGGTATAAGTTAAACCACATGTTATTAGGAAAAGTAGCTTTACTTTCATTTCTAATGGCCAACATAAGTAAAAAGTGGCACATCTTACCCCACTCTCCCCTATACTAAATTATTTATGTCCGTTTATGAGCCAGAATTAATATTGCTATGACTGGTTTCTCTAAAACAAGCACAGTGGGAATCCTCAAACATAGGAAACTACCATAAAGAGGCCTTTCAAAATCTCATACACATGTGGGATTTTCCTTTCAACAGTTAACACATCGTATTTTTTTAGGATCCTGATTTGCACCTTAGCTACGATGCATTGGCTAAACACTGGCATTTGTGAAAGTTTCCAGCTCATGCATTCAAACTGTATTCCCTCATTCTAGCTTCTTTCTACGCTGGCATTTGCTCCACTGTCTGTATTCGTTCACAAAAAAAAAGGTCCCATGTGGTCCTGGAACATTTGCGCTAGGGTTTAAAGGAATAGAATATTTTAATGCATCTCCACCAGCCCTGTGAGAGATGCACCTTTCCATTGGAGGGTCAGCATAGCCGATCTGTGTCACATCCTTCTGCTCCGCCAGTCCGCTGGGAAACAGAAAACACCCCGATAAAGAGATGACCCACTTTCAGCAGGACGGCACTGACTGCCCACTGAACCCGATTTGAGCTGTGCATAAAATTCACATCTACATTTATATGAGATTCTACTTTCTATAGCCACCGGCTGCAGAAGAGCAGAGAATGTGATGTAACGCAAAAGCCACAATTGGTAGCTGCGTGAATCTCATGAAAACAGTCTAGAATGTCCAATAACATCCCAAAATCCAATGGAAAAAATTATATCATTTGTATTATGAAGCATGTAATGAATTGATAATGAAGCCTATTTTAGGAGCATTAAGGCACTTTGTTTTCATGACAATTAAGCACATCTCTCCAAAGTTGCAGTATTCCGCTCAGATGTAGTTTAAAATAGACAAATAGAGTGCTTTATCAGGCTTTTCAAGAGTTTTTTTTTGTAAGCTAGACTGTTAAAAATATTTTAATATTTTTATTAAAATATTTTAGATTTATACCTTAGATTTGCATATAATAATTTAAAAATTAGCAATATATTATACTTTTTATTACTGTTGAGAACTGTATAACACAAGGTGATGTAATTAAAGCAATAGATTACCCAAAAATGGCATTGTACGAGTAATATACTGTATTTTATACATTAACACCAAACCTAGTGATCTTGTTTGTTGTCATTTCTGTGGTAAACAAACTGTGTGGTAAGTGTTTCCTGCAAGATGCATCTATTCCCAGGGCTTCCGCTATGAAAACGTCTTACGTCATGCCTCATTTGTCGTATATGTCAGTCGAGCAAAACATGCATTCGGCCTCTGCCAGAACTCAGTTTTTCAAACTTAAACATCGATCCACTTCAAAAGATGTGTTTCAAGATTCCAAATAAAAGTCTGTATTCTATATTTTGTATTTTTATCATGTAATGAATTGATAATGAGACTATCAAAGTCTCATCTGCCATTCCCTTTAAGAGCGTTACTGGCTCTTAAAGGGAATGGGAGATGAGACTTTGATAGGTTTATTCTCAAAACACACCCATAACGCATTAAGAGAATAAGCACAACCCTGTTTGACCATGTGCCGTGGCGCAAAGTGGATTTTTCCATCCTTAAAATAGCAAAAGTGGATTCTGACATGCCCTAAATGCATTTGCCCCCTACGCTTTGGACTTTGCACATGGATCGTCAAAATAGAGCCCTAAGTCTTACGCCATGGGTCATTTATTGTATAAGTAAATCGAACATAACGTGAATATCGACCGCTGCCAGAACTCAGTGATCCAACTTTATAATTTAAAATTTAAACAGCAATCTGCATCAGAAGAAATGTTAACCCCCTGGACGGCATATGGGTTAGTTTAGCTAACAATATATATTTTTTTAATTTTAAGCTTAAAAATAAAAGTCAACACCATAGTACAGCATGGAAGAGCAAGGATTTTAAACTACTCATGACAAAAAAATAAGTCCTGCATTCCTTTAATAAGTGACCAAGTGACCATTGAAAAAAATATGTATGCTTTTCTTTTTTTTGTTTGTCTATCCCAGTAGGACTTAAATAGCCTACATGATATTGTGGTCATCATCCGTTTTTCTTGTTCATATAATATGCATTGCCAGCAATTTAATCTGAATGTTTAAAGCCCTGAAATGCATTCATATCTTATAGAGAGAATTACTAGCAAAGCAGCGCAAGCACTGGGACCAAGCTCTCCTTCAGGCATTAAAGGACAGAAAACAGATGATGTCCAACAACAGCCAGAAATCCTGGAGTACCTGCATATACCCTTACCTGTGCATCCTGGATGACCAGGAATATGTCAACATCATGCTTCAGGTATGAACTTAAACATATAGACTACAAGTGTTTGAGCTGAATGTTCAGTAGATGGAGAAGGAGTTAAATGTGTTTAAAATACTGCTTAATGTACTAGTCACATCTTTAAAATGATATTTATCCTCCAATTTTTTCAGAGTTTAGACAAACTTTCGCCCAGTGGTGAATCTTTGCTCTTCATGGCTGATGAGATGGGAAACCGAGTATACAACTTATATTGCATCCGGCAGAAGAGTCACAGTCAGATGGTGGAGAAGGTCAGGAGTATCTACAGCTCATATGCTGAACTCCTTGCTAGCGACACTGAGGTACAAGCTTTGGTTGACCAGAAATCACATCTTCAGTTTGCTCTTGTCTAAAATGTCCAGTCGCACATTTAATTTGCAAAATCTTACATTGTAGACCAATGGCATGCTGCCACGTGAGTGTTGGACTAGTCTTGAGATCGAGGATCGCAGTGGCCCGTCTCTTTTAAGCGATGACACGCCTTGGCCAATGACCCTTATGGTGCAGCTGGGAAGTTTCCTGGTAGACGTGATGGTTCATGAGCTCAAAGTCCAGAGCAACATCCTCAATCCTGCACTAGAAAAGAAGCTCATCCCCATCCTCTACCACATGTACACATTTCGCAGCAATCATAAGGTAAGGTTTGACTTCTTTGTGAGGTGTGCCTATTACATTTGGCTTGAAATGTTTGCTTAAAATTCCTTATCTTAAAACGGTTGTCAAACTCATTTTTACTGAGGGCGATTTCAGCATTATTGCTGGTTATGACTAAAAGACTGCAAATTTTACAAGACTGAAAGTTACTACTCCTTAACATATTGTTAAATAATTGTCTCTACATTTCATTATATCAAATAAACTTTACAAATACATGTATTTGCATACATATAAAATAGATGTTACTTCTCTAGGATATTTTACCATGAATTCGTTTATGAGGTTAAAGAAAAACCCACATTACTTAAAGTAAATAACAAAGACAAATATCATAATACACAAGTTGTTACTTCCATCCAATACTTTGTCATATTTAAGAGAAGCAGAACTATAAAACGACAAATAATTTTGAGATCCAAATGTGAGACATGTAATGTGTATTATATAGCACATTTATTGTGTATGGCCATACACCCAAAGCGCTTCACAATCATAAGGGAGAGTCTCTCCACACCACCACCAGTGTGCAGCATCAACTTGGATGATGTGACAGCAGCCACATTGCGCTCACCACACACCTGCTATTGGTGGAGTGGCGAGACAGTGAAAGAGCCAATTCGGTGGATGGGGATGATTGAGGGACTTTAGCCAGGACACCAGGATTACACCCCTACATTTTATGAGAAGTGCCATAGGATGTTTAATGACCACAGAGAGTCAGGACCTCGGTTTATTATCTCATCCGAAAGATGGCACTCACTGACAGTATAGTGTCCCCTTCACTTTTACTAGGGCATTAGGACACTAACAGACCACAGGTTGAGCGCCCCCTGTTGGCCTCACTAACACCACTTCCAACAGCAACCTAGTTTTCCCATGTGGTCTCCCATCCAGGTACTGACCAGGCTCAACCCTGCTTAGCTTCAGTAAGTAATCGGTCTTGGGCTGCAGGGTGATATGGCTGTGACATTTGCAAATGTTAAACAAATTCTGCTTTGTTAAACGCTATGTGGAAACACTGCCATCTAATGATGGCATGTCCCAAAACCAATTACCTCATGGTAGTTTTCCAGTTAAGGTGAATACAGTGGTCAGCTTATATATATTGCCAATGCCGATATATATTTGTGGATATTTTTTAAATATTGGCATCGGCCGATAATTTTTTGTTTGGCTGATGCATTCAAGGCTTTTATTTTGATGGAGTGGTGGCTTATGATTTGGTGGCATTGCAGTTGTGCACACTGTGCTTCTGTTCTGTCCTGCCATTTTGAGCACATTCTCCCACTCTGTAGTCTAAATGATAATCAGATAGAACTGTTTTTAATTAAATTGTGTACAGTTTAATGAGTAATTAATATGTGTACAAAAATTACAATGATTGCTTTAATTAGTAATAAAGCCAAAGAATACTTTATCATTTGTCATCTGCATTCAGCAAATACGCATTCATATCATTTAAACTAATTTTTAAATCCTTAATGGACATTTAATTACAGCAAACTTGGTCAGATCTAGCTGTGAGATCCTATAAAGTTCAATTCAATTCAATTCACCTTTATTTGTATAGCGCTTATACAATGTAGATTGTGTCAAAGCAGCTTCACATAAAAGGTCACAGTAAATAGGAACAGTGTAGTTCAGTTTGTAGTGTTTAAGTTCAGTTCAGTTGAGCTCAGTTCAGTGTGGTTTAATAATCACTACTGAGAGTCCAAATATTGAAGGGCAAATCCAACGATGCGCAGCTCTACAGATCCTGAACCATGCAAGCCAGTGGCGACAGCGGAGAGGGGAAAAAAACTTCACTAATGGCGGAAGTGAAGAAAAAAAACCTTGAGAGAAACCAGGCTCAGTTGGGCACGATCATTTTAATTTCTCCGCTGGCCAACATCTTGTGCAGAGCTGCAGTCTCAGTGGCGGAGGCTGGAAGCTGGCCTCAGCGAAGACTCGTCTGTCTCTGGAGCGTCACAGGAATCAGTCTCATGTTCTCCACTCTTCCATGACCATCACAGTAGCTGCTCAGGATTCGGCCTGGTCCAGGATATGAGTGTGCATGTACATCCCGTATGATCGCGTGTTCAAACTTTACAGAATACTGAGTGCATTGTTGGTTCCAGTAACTACTTTTTAAGTTTATTTTTATGAAATATTTATTTATTTGTGGAAAAAGATCTTGTCTTTTTAAGCAGTAGGTCGCAGAGAAGTGTTTATGTGATGTGCGACCCCTTTTGAAAGACGTGAAAGAGGAAGTTGTTGTTGACGCGTCAGACGCTATTCATATGGAAAAGGAAATTGTGTTTATTTTACACATTTATTATTTTTGTCTGTTGTTAAATTATTTTAAATGTAAATTAAATTATTATTAAATAAAATAAATGATATTTGCCATCTGCCACCCTGCTCTCCAAGATAGTGGCATCGGCCTTCAAAAAAATCCATATTGTTAGAACACTAGTTGAATATCTTTAGCATGCACTACAAACACAATTGAAGCGAATTATGTGCCGCATTAGCAAATGTGTTGCACATTTTGTGTCATTTGTGCTACCCAGTTTTCACAGTTTGTATGTAACGTACTCAAAAAAAATTGCGACTTGTTAATCATATGCTCTCTCAGGCCATATACAATGATATGGCGGGCAAGATTTGGCACACAGGCCTTGAGTATGATACATGATGTGGAGAATAGATGCCTTTGAACTTTTCAGTTCACGTGCCTACACCAAGCTAGCTTGTATATATATCTAGCTTCCATATTAAACGCTGTTCATGACCAGACAGCTTTCATTTGAATTCAAATGACTGTCCATTAAAAGTCATGACATAAACTGTCCATTCACCCTCTAAAACCTCTCACAGACTCGCATGTTTTCATGAATTATGGAATTATTTTTCCTGTGCGAGTGATCGCGGACCAGCAGAGGAAGACTGATTGTGCCTAAACTAATCTCTTTTTTACTGTCCCCTTAATTGCCCGGTTGATTAACCGCAGAGGGATTGGAAAAAGGAGGAGGGAAGAGCTGAAAAAGATCAAGAGACTTTCCTTTTGGTCCTGGAAATCTCATTTCCAGGGCTGTTGCCCTAGCTCTCGGCATGGCAGAGGCCTCCACCGTAGGCTTCAAAGACCTGAAGCTTAACTCCCGTTCCTCCGCTGAGCTTGCAGATGGCCCGTGCAGCAGGGAAGAGCTCTCAGTTTAGCGTGTTTGTGGATTATTCATGCAGCATGAATGCTGTCAAGTGGATTCCTGTTCATTTTCAAGACGCTGATTCAAAATGCCACGTCATAGTAACACTGTTCTTATCTTCTGTCGTTTTGAGACTCAGACCAGTAAAATGGGTTGACAAATCCAGTTGTTTGTCCTGCGTTGAGATTGCATCTTAGAAAAGGGGAATACACTGTGTATCAACATACAGCACAGCCAGAGTAGGCAAATGTGTTTAAATTTGACTTGGCGGTTTTGAGCAATTCGTTTTGTGCAATCTAAAATACAGCCAGTGTAATCCAGTTGATGAGTTCATAAATCATAATCACCTATTTATTTTATAGTAGGTATAGTACCAGTGTAGTTTGATACACAAACAAATGACGTGAGTCAATATGTTTGGTTAATCAGTCACTAAATCTAAACAATAGTCAGTGGCGTCCAGTTCCTAATAAAATGAGTCCTATGGACCGGTTCTTTTTAGTAAAGCCCATTCATGCAGCATGAATACTTTAGTCTAGGTTAGGGCTGTCCAATCCTGTTTCTGGAGATCAAAAGCAATTCAACCAAATATGTAGGATCTGAAGGAGCACTTGGTAATAAAACAGCGGTGAATTTGATAAAGTTTGCAGCTGAACTCTGCAGGAAGTTAGATCCCCAAGAACAGGATTGGGTCTTGGCTCTAGGTATTCTCAGTTCTACTAATCTGTGACCACCCTTTAGATCAGTGGTCTAAAACTCAGTTCCTGGAGGGTCACAGCTCTGCAGAGTTTACCTACAACCAACTCCAACTCACACCTGCTTAATAGTTCCTACCTTGATTAGTTGGATCAGGTTTGTTTGATTAGAGTTAGAGCAAAACTGTGCAGAGCTGTGGCCCTTCAGGAATCGGGTTTGAGAGGTATGCTTCAGATGCACATAAACACCAAGTGATGCAAGCACTTTACATTCAGAAATTGGCCTGATTATTGCATTTTAGTGCCTGTCACACTTTATGGATGAGAGCGTTGGCCTGCATCCACCAAACAATAGCAGGCTTTCGACACCATGGAGGTGCATTTGCTCCAATAGTCCCTTGAGCTGTTCTGACTGGACCAGGATGTGCAAGAAGTACACACTCATAGGGAAGATGAGGGAAACATTGGTGTGACTATGTCATTTACAAATGAGAATCATCCGTTGCCACAGCGACCAAGTGATTGACAAATTAGGGCTGGGCTATTCATTGAAAAGTAACCGAAATCCATACCATATAATCAATGTTTTTTCCCAATGGCCATAAACTGTTATTTTCTCTCATATGTGCAAGTTTGATGTAAATCATATTTTTTGCTGCTTGTTCGATTTAAATGCCAGCGCTCCTACCTCCCCCATTAATAAGTAAATAAATAATTACGTTGAAAATAAAATGATTGTTCAACAATGGAACCTGAGGTAAAGTGTTCAATTGACCCTTCGCTAAGCCACACCCAAAAACCGATATCCACCAATCGTGGCTTAGCAACCGTAGCTACGCGCAGGGGCTCTGTCAAGCTGAGGAGTTGGTTTTGATTTGATATTCCTGACACTATCAGTGATAGACGTCAAGAACTCACACACCTCTTACCCTAAACAGATCTAAACTGTGTTTCCTACAAAAATACAAAGCAGATTATGTTTCACAGCTGTCTTTTTCGCTCGATATTATGAGTAATGCTCCATTTAAGCCTTCGCTATAGTAACGTTAGTCATGCTAATAGTGAATAGGTTATAATGACATGAGTTATTGATCCGGAAAATCTGTTGCTAACTTTATTGAACTTCATATTTCCATCTAGTTCAAGCTACGAATATTTGAAATTACAAATCAACAGAACAAAACCGAGATACGATCATAAACTAAGCACTTGCGATCAATATACTTTACCAGCAGCTGTTTTTCATTAATTTATAAAGAGCACACAAACATGCTGACAGTAATAGGTAACTTACTGTACATTGTTATGGGTCAGTGATGCTAATATTCGGCACAAATCCATCAATTTCCCCTTTCTGGCTGTTCTTTCTATGAATGAACTAAGTAAAAGCAGTGTCCATGCGTGTTTCCTCGTCGGTTAGTAACCCTATATCTCATTGCACAACAATTAATCTATCAGGCTTTTTGGCTAAAAATAGAGAAGTTACGGTTTAATTTGTTGTTATTAGATTATTTGTAAATTTCACCTATCCTGCTGAGCATGAGCTAAGCTGACGAATGGTCAGCATATGAGGCGGCTAGGCTAAGCTAGCTTCAATTTTGATTTAATTATGCTCTAATCGGTTGCCTATTATGTCGTGAATATACCCCTGTAATGCATACTGCAGTCCTTTTTTGTCTGGCTTTCTCAGATATCTCACCTGTTTGCCAAAAATGACATTATGTCCCTGGCAATGTCTGACACTGGTGCAGACACACTGTAAAAGCTTGACAGGCGTAGCAACAGTAACTAAGGAGGGCGGGGCTTAGCGAAGGGTCAATTAAAGAAGGTTTTGATTTTAAGTCATATTGTCCATATAGAATGTTTTGAAAAAAAGAAATACCCTTTCTCTGGAAATCCGCCTTCCTACGGCAATCCTGATCAATTGGAACCAGCTAATTGAGATCTTCAGAAGCACTTGATATTTACAGAAAGCTCTAAAGGAGCTGGGGTAAAACTCTGGTAGTCAGATCTTCAGGATTTGCCACATTGCATTTCTTATTCATGAAATTCATTTTGATGTTCGGATCCTTTCCAATTGAATAAAACAGTTCTACCAGAATCAAATCAGAAGCCTTTAAGATTTGATTCTTTTTGGGAAATCTAGCCCAATACCCATCCCTTTATGCATAAACACACAAACAGGCTGTGTCAGTTGAACCCTATTGTACAGTGTTGCCAGTTTATTCATGTTTCCACATTTTGTATTGCATAATATGCCTATTGTGTTCATGGGGCTAGTTTGTGGCCATTTAAGTGCTTTGTCTTTCTCTTTGAATAGAAGTTGTTTATCTGGCTGTCAACAACTGTTATGTCTGTTGTGCACCATAAACACTTTACCAGCAGCGTGCACAAATCATCTCTGATTTATTTGAGATGGGTAACAGGGCTGCTGGGAGCTGGCAACGAGAGATGTTTATTAATGTAGATCTGTCACGGCATTTAAGAATTTAATTGTCCATGTTTAATCTCCTTTTCATGACATGCCTTCAAGGTAAAGGTTTTTGAACACTGAAGTCGGAAATGCATTTTTCTGTATTTGTATCCGATTAAAAAGTAAAATACTGTGTCAACCCAATGCAAGGAGAGAAAGCAGAGTTCACCACCTTGTCAAAGAGCGATTATACTAAAATCCAAATTTGTTTTCAGGAAATCAGTGACGTTTTAAAATTTGCTTGCGATACTGGAACCACATAACACAAATTTCCATAAACTAATTATTTCTGAGCAGAGACTGGCACTCAATGGTATGGGCACAGACATGCACACTGGCGAAACAGCCACATGGGAATGGTGTACAGCAGCCTGCAGGCACTGAAACCAGCATACAGTAGGCCTAGTCTATAGCAGTGGTTCTCAGCCATCTGTCACATTTTTTCTTTATATTACACACTTTGTTTTAAAGTGCTCAACTTTATGCTCTGAGTGACAGCATTCTGGATTTTGTCTATTGCATGTTTGCTTGTACACTTCTCAAAAAAAAACGGATGGAACAGAACGGATTTTTCGGATGGAACAAAAAAGGACTAAAACTGATTTTTATTTTTTAATGACAGATAAAAGTTTTGGATGCAGTATGTGAATGTGATTGACACAACATGACGTTGAATTTATTTTTATATCATGCAAATATTTCTGACCAAAAGTTCAGATTCAGTGTGCAGTGACCTGTAGGAAGGGTGTCAAACTTTGCAACACTGCAGAGTTTAGATCCAACCCTGCTTCAACACACTGATGCCTCATTCGCACTTGCAGCCATTTTGTAAATGGCAGTCGCACTTGCTGCAAACGCAGGTCTGTGTAGGTCTACAGCATGGAGAATATAGCCATCCTCTGAGGAAGCTGAGAGAGGATCATGTGAGCTCTACTGGTGCTCCTATTGGCTGTCGCTTAAGAAAGTTGCTCTTCATTTGCATAAAGTTGAAGGATTCTCAACTTTGTCGCATCGCTTGACACACCCACCTGTTTGCCAATAAAGTGGAGGAACTATGATTTCAATTTGTATGCAAAAACCCAGAAACGAGTTGGCATTTTAGCAGTTCCGGTTCCCTCGTCCCAAAGTCAATGTTTTTTTTTATTGAAATTTCAGTTAAATCGCTAAAATAAGGTCCGTGGCTAACACAAACTCAACATACTTTTTATTCTACAACATAAAACACATCATTTACGTCACACTCTTGATTCTTTTAATCGGTTATGCATCTTTAAAAAGACGGTTGCTATCAAGTTGGTAAATGGAACGACAGGCGGTGTCGGAGACATTATATTTCATTGAGCTGAACTGGTCTGGAACGCAGCTCGCTTGTGTTGGGCATTTGGATTTGTCTGTTATTTAAATATTTTCATGAAAATTATTTTATAGTTTGTAGTATTTTTCAAATTGGGAATTCAACTTGTGTGCAGATAAATCCATCACTTGTAAAGATTCATTTGTTGATCCTTTATTTTAATTAAACGATATTATGGGGATACTGCTTACCAGTGCAGCCTGTCTCTTTCCTGCTCTCAGTAATGCAAATGTGTGATGTGAACAAACGTGCAAAAAAAACAAAACATACATATTAACTCTCATTTTAACGTGATTAAAATCTATAGCATATGTGACTGTATGCACTGCTTTTCGCTGTACTTCATGACAAAAAAAGGATATTGAATGTTGTTCTCTGTCCATAATGGAACTTGCAGTTGTATAGACTGGTCCCTAACACCTCAGTTCTGTCGTCTAAGTTAAGCGGGCTGTATGCACGCGAGCGATACACTTAATTAAATAGTATTATGATAATACTTTGTAGGCACATTTACATATACAGTTTTAAAACTTTTACAACAACCGTAAAGCAAAACCAAATGTATTTCTTACGTATAAAACTATCCATAAGGCACGTAGGTCTTTGTGTTTTTGCATATTTATTTGTTTATAATATGTAGCGTGGATTATAATATAATAAACCGAGAGAGGATATCTTTTGTCATGGACCATATTTCTAAAAATAAGCTTGGAAAGTGGTATGTAGCAGGGTAGTGCTGACATTAGTCAAAGGCACTGGAGTCCGTTTATAGCCTAATGTTAGCTTTTCAATTCTTGCGTTTGCATTAAAGATCCAGAAGTGCTCAAAATTGTATTTTCGTGTGAGGATTATCTGGCTGGACAAAACATGTAAGTGTAATGAACAGTGTTTGAACACAGAGCTTATTTTTTGCAATCTTCGAAAAACCTATGGGAAAATCCTATGGGGATTTTATCTAGGGAACCTGTTTTATGCTAGCAGCCAATTCGCCTACTAGGTGACGTCATAGTTCCTCCACTCTATGATCGCTGTCGCTTGTGTAGATGGAGATCGCTGGAAGTCTCTCACTCTCGATTGAAATGAACGATCGATTTGCCGCTGTGAGTCAATCATAGTGTGAATGATGCTTTATCTGTATGTTTCAAACAAGCGTGAATTACTAAATTAGCTTGATCAGGTGTGTTTAATAAGGGTTGAAGCTAAACCGTGTAGAGCTGTGTTCGACACATTTTGACACTTGAGACTTAAAGTGCTTGATTTCCCTTTGTTCTCCACATCAGATTGGCTTCATCAAACCACATCCTATTTTCACACAAATCCAGAGGGAGGCGACGGAGACCAAACTTACCTTTGACTCCTACGTCATGCCCATGCTGTGTCCACCAGTCCCCTGGACGTCCCCAAAGAGTGGTGCCTACCTGCTGACGCCTGCCAAGTTGATGCGCACCAGCGATGGAGCTACCCAACACCAACTTCTCCTGGAGAAGACCCGGGAGGAAGATCTCCATGCCGTCTTGGACTCCCTCAATCAAGTGGGCAGCTGTCCCTGGAAGATCAACAAGCCACTGTTGGACATCATCATCTCAATCTTCAATGACAAAGGCAGCGACAAGCTTTCAATCCCTCCACCGCTATCCGAAGCTCCCGAAATTCCTCGCTTCAACCCTCACGACCCGTCCTACACCCAGGTGGAGAAGGCCTTTATGAAGCGGGAGGGTATCAAAGCCAAGAAGGTGGTAGCGGAGATGCACAGCCTCCGAATGGACGCGCTGTATAAGCTGTCCATTGCCAACCATGTGAGGGACAAGATCTTTTGGTTTCCGCATAATATGGACTTCAGGGGTCGTACTTACCCGTTGCCGCCTTATTTTAACCATCTTGGGAGTGACGTGACCAGGGCCTTGCTGCTGTTTGCTGAGGGAAGACCACTTGGTCCCAAAGGCCTCGAATGGTTGAAGATCCACTTGGTGAACCTCACAGGGTTGAAGAAGCAGAGCTCACTGGATGGGAGATTGGAGTATGCTGAGAGTATCATGGAGGACATCCTGGACTCGGCAGACCATCCTCTTGATGTAAGAAGATTTCATTTACTTGTGTAGGTTACTAATGGTTGTACTAGTGAATGTTTTTGCTTTCTAGAGAAGTATTAAATTAGAGTTTGTGGGACCGAGTTTAATTTATGAACGGCTGGTGACACAACTAATGAGTTAATCTAATTAGTCAAGTGGGTTGGGAATTTATTTATTATTTTTATCATCATCATCATTTTAAGCTGGCAGTGTGCATTATTTGTATAATTAACTGCCATTGATTTTGAAAAAAAAAAAAAAATATATATATATATATATATATATATATATATATATATATATATATATACAGCCATATGACACTGCGTTCAGTGTGATATTGCGTTTATACAACAGTTTGACCACATAATCGTGTGTATAAAAAAGAAAATCAAACACGTAGAGTCTTAAAAACCCTTTTGTAAGAGGAACTACTTCTGCTGTTCATTCACATCTGCAGCTGACTGTCAGAACAGCTGAAACCATTGCTACTTCACAAATGTCACTTTGGAGCTAGTATTTGAATGATTCTTTAGCGTAATGAACAAAATTCTGACAAATTTCCAAAATTATGAATATTTAAAATATGCTCTATTATTTAAATAAACTGCATAGTTGCAATGTAAACATCTACATTCTTGACTAAAAAAAGCCTCAAAAGTACATTATGTTGTCCAACAGCTGCAATATTTGTCATACTGTTATGAGTTTATTGATCTGCTGTCACTTTATGTGGGCGGAGTAATACACAGGAGTGAAGAGGCTGTACGAGTGCTGTTATTGTAAAATATCGCAATCGCTATCAGCCAATTCGAGAACCAGACAGAACTGTTGTGTATGTGTGTGTGTGTATGTATATATATATATATATATATATATATATATGTATGTATATATATATATGTATATATGTATATATGTTTTATTAATTAATGATTAATCTAAAAATACAGTAATGGTAAACAGGTTGAACTAATAATCTTTTTTTTCTGACTAAACAAGTTAAATTGTTAGTTGCAGTTAATTTTCATTTGACACAAGTTTCCCATCTTTATCAAATACTTTTAAAAATAACATTTATACAATTCTTTTGTATCATTCAAGTGGATATGAGTCAGTGTGATCAGATTTAGACCTATTGATCCTACAATTTTGCAAATTTCAACAGTCAGTATGTACAGTAGCCCTTACGGTACATATATACCTTGTACAGTTGACTGACTCTATGGTATCTATTTTCCAAAGCCAAACATATCACACTGCAGGCCTGGAGTTATGACTGAGCCATATTTTTTGGTTTTATTGAAATGATTGTCACATCCCTGGCTCCCTAAAGAGTCACATCTCTATTTTGCAGGGTCGCAAATGGTGGATGAATGCAGATGAGCCGTGGCAGGCCCTGGCTTGCTGCATGGAGATAGCAAATGCCTCACGCTCACCCGACCATCACAAATTCATCTCCTATTTCCCTGTACATCAGGTACCGCATGTATATATTATATTATGGAGAGCCAGCTTTCGTTCTTCCATTAAGATGAGATGCTACGGGCGAAAACACTGTTTATTCATGTACCTGTCATTTCGGAGATTCTTCTTAAAGTGTTATTTCGGTCTAATGGAAAGAAATCATCCAAAGTATACTGTGTTGATTGATATTAGTTTATTTTCTTACACTTTATCAATTTGTGTATGTAGAGTTCAATTACAGTACATATTTCTTAAGGCAGTTCTCTAAATTCCATTCATCTATGTTTCTATAGTGCGTTTACAATGTAGATTGCGTCAAAGCAGCTTAACAGAAGGGAAAAAGAATAAAAAGCCACAACAATATTTCAGATAGTGGAACATTCCAGCAAATCAGGCAGGAAAGAGAGTAGTTATAGAATGCTGGTGCAATTATAGGTTAATTAGGACTGGTTCAGTTTAGTGTAAATGTCAGTGTTGAAGTTCAGTTCTAGCAGCAGAAAATAGTTTTGTACCTTTGACCCATTGATGACCACGACAGTCATATTCTCTGGATTAGGACTGCATCTAATGATTATTTTGATAATAGATTAGTTGAATGATTATTTCTCGAATAATCTGATAAAAACTAAACACTTTTTCTTTGCTGTTTGCTTATTATAACTATATAAAACCCTAAATCAGTGCATTATTCGTGTATAAAAGTATGCGAAAAATTGAAATTTAAAAAATAAAAAAATGCGAAAGCCACATATCAAGTTTAATTTTTATTGAGAGATTTTAAACCTTAAATAAAAATCATAGTTTATGTTATAACAAAGGTAGAGCCCATGGTAACCTTTGGTTTGGCCTGCCATCCCATCTGAAAAGAGAGGGAGAAGGAGGGTAGTTGGTTGGGGCGAATGCGTTTGACAGAGATCGTCATTTCGAATTTAATGTACATCATTTTGTTTCTTTGTTTAATTGAGGAGCTACAAAAAAGCCATCTAAAATTTAATGTTTCATATGAATCAGATTTTTAAAATGTAAATACTGTCACCTGACAGATAGAGGACAATGTACAAGACATCAGTGAGCAAATCAAGGCAAAGGCAGGAGCAGGTTGACTAGTGTATTCAGTATTAAGTTCCATTGTGTTATAAATTTAATTGTTTATGTTTTTACTATAATAAGTTGATTATACATTTTTAACAATTATACTGCATCATCATTTAATATGTTTTAAAGCAAATTTTCTAGTTATTTTTAAATAATAAGCAAACAAATGAGCACATTTAATGTAATACGGTTTGGTATATTTAACACCCACAGCCCTCAATCAAGTTTGGTTTTTGGCCCTTTCTAAGAAAAAGTTTGGGCACCCCTATTTTAGAGGAACAGGTAAAGTTTCGCTGTTCAGTGCACACATGTAATGTTATTAGCCTTTGCTGAAAATCACAACATTGACCTATTGCAATATTATGTTAATGCATCTCATTCATAACATGAATATTAAATATCAATACATTTTTTCAAAATTAATAATCGTCAAAAATATTTTTTGTGCAGCAAATCAGCATATTTTAAAAGGATCATTTTACTCTTAAGATGGAAGAATTATGCCTTGAATCACAGGATTAAATTACATCTGAAATAACATTCAATAAGAAAACAATTATAATTTTTTTTATAATTTTTGATCAAATAAAGTTAGTGAAAGAGGCTTTTAAAAGCATTGAAAAAGGCTTACTGATCTCAAACTTTTGATCATTTTTATAGATAGGGTGTGTTAACCAATAAACTGAAATTTTATTAATATTTACTTAAACTATTAGATGGATCAGATTTAGATAAACCCAACTTAATTTAATGTTAAGATTTTTGTGCTAGCAATGTATTTAAATTAGTGTATATTTAATGAAATAATGCCTCATTTACGTTTATAAACATTCATTGTAGAAAACTTGTAATACAAATAAACATCTACGGTGCCTAATGTAATCGCTCAATAGGGGAAGTATGGTGATGACTATTAGTTTTTTTTTTTTTGCCCTGTGTTTGTCTTTTAGGACGGATCATGTAATGGCCTCCAGCACTATGCTGCCCTCGGGCGGGACGTGATCGGTGCTACCTCAGTGAACCTCATGCCCTGTGCTCTACCTCAGGATGTGTACAGTGTGGTGGCTCAGCAGGTCAGTCTGTGGCACCAGGGGGCGGCAGTGCCTCTCATTGCCCTCCAGAGCTGTGTGTTTTCCAGCCTGTGTTTGACTTTATATATATATATATATATATATATATATATATATATATATATATATATATATATATATATATATATATATATATATATATATATATATATATATATATATATATATATATATATATATATATGTATGTATGTATGTATGTATGTATGTATGTATGTATGTATGTATGTATGTATGTATGTATGTATGTATGTATGTATATATATGTATGTATGTATATATGTATGTATGTATGTATATATGTATGTATGTATGTATATATGTATGTATATATGTATGTATATATGTATGTATATATGTATGTATATATATATGTATGTATATATATATATATATATATATATATATATATATATATATATATATATATGTATGTATGTATGTATGTATGTATATATATATATATATATATATATATATATATATATATATATATATGTATGTATATATATGTATAAATGTGTGTGTGTGTATAAAACTCTAGAGAAAACGCTGGATAGCCTGGTGATGCGAGATTAATTGTTTTATATTGAAACTTTCCTTCTAAAAGTGCTTCCTTGGTCTTATCCATACTTCTTTGCACATTGAACACACATCGACCTCAACAGGAAAAAAAAACTGCAACTGCGTTAATTGCGTAAATTTTTTTAACATGTTAAATATTTCAAATTAATCGCACGCATTAACGCACTAATGAGAGAGAGAGAGAAAGAGAGATTTATTATTATTTATTATTATAGATTAATTATAGGTTAATTTATTATTTTAATAGTTAATTTTATTTAATAGTTAATTTATTATTGTATTATTTTTATTTATTATTTTAATAGTAAAAAAATCATCAAATTAAATTATAGTAACTCTATATTAAAGTAATTGTAATAATAATAATATATTACATATACATTATATTAAAAAATATTAAAATGAATCACATTATGAATTAAAATTAATTATATAAAAATTGTTTCATTAGTGAAAATACAAATAATAACATATATTATAATAATAATAATAATTTCTCCGTATAATTGTTAATATTTATGTAGCTGTAACTTGTACATGTTGTTTTTGCTATTATATAACATTATTATACAATATATGCATTCATATCATTATTTAGAATCGATGCATTTCAATTACTGAAATAATTCTGTACATAAATGTTTGGATATGTAATTAGAATTACTATATTGAATGTATTTATTATTTATTTCAACATGTAATGTTGTTTTATAATTACCAGTATTTATGTTAGGATGTATCGTAATTCAAATATATAATCATTATTTAAAATTGTTATATAATGCATTATTATTAATAATGTATAAACACCGATAATAATATTCTTCTTCTACTACTTTACTTAAGTTTGAATCAAATCTGAATATTGATCTAATAATAATCTCTCAGCTTTTCATCTCAGAGCTCCAGTTTTCATTTCTAGGAAGTCTGCGTGTATTTTTTTTTTTTCGAGAACACAATCTGAGATACATCGACCTCCCTATCGATTTGCCTATATTTAGGAACGCAGTATATGCTCTAAATATACCATTGTACACTATTCTTTCCGAAAGCCATCTGCTGAGTCAAAATGTGGCCTAAACAGCCTCATTGTGCTTTAGTTTTGGTTGGCTAAGCTCTCCAGAGCCCTAATAAGACCATCAACAACTTTTTACACCTCATCTGTGTGTGTGATTAATGAAGCTGCTCCTCCTTCATGCAGATCAAGCTATTTTTAACTGACGGTGAAGGACAGTTTGGCTGATTCTGTTATTAGGGATTTTGTTTCTGAATTACAGCTATTAATGTGTCAGAGAGTGTTGATTCTCAATCGGGGGTCTCTTGTGTCCTTGACAGTTTAAGAGTTTAAATATGATCATGAATAAAGCGGTTATGATTGTGGCATTATTTATGGTACTATGTAAGGTGCATTACATATTATTATTATTATTATTATTATTATTATTATTATTATTATTATTATTATTATTATTATTATTACTACTGATTAAATGACAGATTTTTTGGTGTTAATTCCCAGAAATTTGCAGATAATTTTGCGATTTTTTTTTTTATTTTTATTTTTTTTTTATTTTTTTATTTTTATATATATATATATATATATATATATATATATATATATATATATATATATATATATATATATATATATATATATATATATATATATTTTACCATATTAGGTAGTCCGCTATTTTCTCTCAATTTCACTCCCCAGAGCATCTGACATCATGTACCTCACTCAGGACATGCCTTAGGTTAGGGCTTCCCCTACCGTAATACACCTAAAACACGGATTGCTATAAAACTTGTCAATGGCAGGGAAGCGCTTTCTCTCGTTAGCTGCAGAAAAAGAGTTCAGTGAAAACATTTATCGATTTTATGCACACATTATACCAGCTATAGATGTAAAGCACAAATAATGTCCTTAAATTTGGTCACGTCCAGCGGCCGTCATCCTTGAATCAACCTCAATCATTGTGAGCTGCCTGCTTTTCTGTCTGTTCCATTGCTCCGTTTGTTAGATGTTTGCTCTAACTTTACTTTGCAGTCTGAAGCGCGTCAAACGAACAAAACACCCAATTTGTGCCACAAGATGTTTAAGCGCATCTTTGCATTAGCTTCATATGTAAATCACTCGCGCGTCACCTGCGTCTGCTTACTGCACAGACTGCAAATGATTGCATCTCTTATGTAATGTAATGATTATGAGGATGCAGATGAGACGCCATTTTTTGAGAGAAACTTAAATACATCACATGCGCTGCATATGCAATATCTGTAAGTCACATAAAACAATAAATTGAAAACTGAAATGAATGTAAGTTGATTATATGGTTTGGAATTGAAAGTTTTATGAGATTATTTCCATTTTTTTGTGATTTATTTAGTATTAAATTAAGAATTTGGCAGGGTCACAAAAATTAGCTACTTTTGGTTGATTTTTGCATTGGATTCAGCAATCGCTGAAATTTTTATTCCTTTTTAAATATTCTCCCATGTGATGTTTAAAAGAGCAGGGAAAGTTTCACGATATTTTCTGTAACGTTTTGTATATTTTCTTCAGTTTAGCTGGAATAAAAGTAGTTGAATATGTTGTGTGTGTCCGTGCGTGCGTGTGTGCGTGCGTGCGTGCGTAAAAATATTTAACAATTGGACTAAAAAGCTTGACCAAAACTTTAAGTATTTTCTTATAAATGACACTAATAAATATAACAATTTATACATTTTTAAACATCCACCAATATGACATTAGTGAACCCCATTAACTATTCTGCCATGACACATTTCCTAACACAACAAATATGTGATGAATAAGTATATTGACTCTTGGCTCTGTCAGGTGGAAGAGTTCAGAGTCCGGGATGCAGAGAGGGGTCTGAAGATTGCGCAGGTGCTGCAGGGCTTCATCAGCAGGAAGGTGGTGAAGCAGACGGTCATGACGGTGGTCTACGGCGTCACTCGCTACGGGGGACGGTTGCAAATCGAAAAGCGGCTGAAGGAAATCGATGATTTTCCTAGGGTGAGACTTGTTGCACTTTGGTTAAAATTATCAGAGATGGAATAGCAAACTGCAGGAAAGATTAAAAAATGCTCAGACTTTCACATGAAACTAACCTGGCTGACATGATGTTGATATTTGAAAGCAAATATGGACGCAACATTCCAAGCCCCCAACCATTATTTTATTCATATATTATAATTTAGAATGAAGTTAGAAATATTTAGAAAATGTATTTGAAAATGAACTTTAGAACTGTAAATGCAATTTGTGATTACAAACCAACAAATTTCAGCCACTCAGCATGTACTTTTAATAATGTTAAAGAGGTTTAATATGTATTAATCAGATTCTAAACCTTACCATTTCGTTGAAGTGCAGTGAATGCACTATTTTGTGCTTCTGAATGATTGTATTTAAATGTTTCTGTTGTGTTGCTTGCGTCTGGGACAAGCAAAACAAACTGCTTGTCGCTACAATCTTGTCACATTTTGTGTCATTAGAACATGGCGTTACAATATATGATGCTCAGCTAATGTTCACGTTTGTAATATTTATATAGTTTAGGCATGGGCCGGTATAAGATTCTGACGGTATGATAACCTTGAATAAAAATATCAATATGTGAGCACTCCTCTAAAATATATTCTTTTTAAATGTCTGGGTAAAAAAACAAACTTTTTTCCCCTTTGAAAACAACATATTTTATTTTTTGAAAGATTTGTAATAGTTTGAAACAGTAAACATGTCAGGCTAAATAATTTAAAAGATTAATAGACTTCTGCTGTCTTCATTTGTTTAAAAAATACAGATCTCTTTACAATTTAAAACGGCATCTTTGAATATTTTTTACTAGAATAGTAACAGAGTTACTGTTGTCCTAAAAAACAAATAAAATGTAAACAAAAAATCTCACACCTACCTTAGGAAAGGTATTACAGAACATTTTGGGGGTTTTAAAACCTTGACTTTTCCAAATTGCGGTATACCTTTAAAAAAACGGTAATTGTTCCATGCCTAACATCGTTTGCTATTAAAATCAACTAATGTTTTTGGATTTGCGTCTCATTTCAGAGGCTGCTGCTTTAAACCGGCGGTGGGCAGGTTATAGAAACCAAAACAAAGACAGACATTTCAACACCCTATGCACATTTAAAAAGCAGAGTAACTGACATTTAGCATGTATGTTCACTTACTGTAGCATGTTTCTTAAATATCTGCACACGTTATGGTATTTTTATGCTTTAAAAGAGTCAAAAACATACATACAGAATATTTAATAACTACTAATAAGCAGCAAATTAGGAGCTTAAAGAGGCAAAAGTCATAGTTGTTAATAGCACTAATAGTACCTTAAAGTAAAGTGACCATATTAATTATTAAGGCACAGCTTTGTGTTCATGACTGGCTTCTTGGGAGTTTTAGACAAACAACGTGTTTGCTGGAAAATTCTAAATCTTGTTTCTATTACCATATCTTAAATTATGCCACACAAAGTCCCATTTTTCTCTTACATTTTCTTCCATAAAATTTGCCTGTCCAGCCTTTCATTTTGAAGATATGAATCTTGCTTTACATCACAGGTGAATGAGTTACTTCTCTTTCTGTTTGCGTCAGTCTTGATTTCCCCAAGTGGGCCACCATAGAAACAGGTGACGCTACTCTCGTCTCCGCCAGGCCTCAGAGAATGAGGGAGGAATTATCACCTGTAGAGTCGGGGGATCTCATCGCCACATTCTGCTGGCTCAAGCAAAAACTTTTATTCCTATTATAACTATTATTCAAGTCCCTTATTCAAGTCTCCAGGCCTCTTTGGAGATTTTTGCTTTGTTTGAATCTTCTCGTTTTATTTTGCTTATTTTGTTGAGTGCTCACACTTGTTATAGCATTCTCTTGGTTCGATTGGTCAGGACCAAAATTGAAATTAATACATTTAGTTCACATAGTGTTCACTAGGGATGCCACAATATTCAATTTAATATTGAACCTCCACTGTTCAATACACGTATGTAAAATTTTGTACTTGGAATTTTATTGTGTTGTGTGGACATGCTGCTCAGATTACGTTTGTAATTTATTTTATATTATGTATTTATATTATTTGCTAATTAAAAACTACATAATGTGTATTTTTATCTCATTTTGGAAGCTGCTAACTGTCCTGAAGAAGTCACATTTTTTGTTTTCCACCAAGGCAACCCAGGGTGCTGTATTATAACTGTGTAAACCGGCAGTGGGCAGGTTATAGAGATCAAAACAAAGACAGACGTTCTGACAGAATGCACATTTTCAAAGCAGAATAACTGACTTTAGCATTGTTTTTCAGATACTAGTCTAGATACAAGTGCACTACCTGACAAATGTCTTGTCGTCGATCCCAGTTGTAAGAGCA
Organism: Danio aesculapii; assembly: GCF_903798145.1. Lineage (NCBI taxonomy): Eukaryota > Metazoa > Chordata > Actinopteri > Cypriniformes > Danionidae > Danio > Danio aesculapii. The sequence goes on along the minus strand of NC_079456.1, from coordinate 19,709,171 downwards.
TCAAATAATAACTTAGTAACTTAATAAATTAGTCAAATTTGGTTAAGGAAAAATCATGGTTTGGGTTATATTCAGTATGGGGGCGTGCAAGAGATCTGCATAGTGGATGGCCACACCAATAGCCTGAGGTATCAAGACATTTGTGCTGCCTGTTACATTACAAACTACAGAAGAGGGCAAATTCTTCAGCAGGATAGCGCTCCTTCTCATACTTCAGCCTCCACATCAAAGTTCATGAAAGCAAAGAAGTTCAAGGTGCTCCAGGATTGGCCAGCCCAGTCACCAGACATGAACATTATTAAGCATGTCTAGGGTAAGATGAAGGTGGAGGCTTTGAAGATGAATCCAAAGAATCTTGATGAACTCTGGGAATCCTGCAAGAACACTTTCTTTGCCATTCCAGATGACTTTATTAATAAGTTATATGAGTCATTGCAGAGATGTATGGATGCAGTCCTCCAAGCTCATGGGAGTCATACACAATATTAATTCTTTTTTCACTGCACAATGACTTTATATCCTATACTGTACATTATTTCTAAAGTCAGACCTTACTGTCCTAATTAAATAATTAAAAATCAAGTAATGATCATTTTATTTTGGTAAGATAAGCATAATCTAGAGGCCTTTGCCTTTCACATAAGCCACTTCTGATACCAAATGATCAACAAGAAGTCAAGTTATTATTTGTCGTTTCTAAAACTTGGATAGTCAACAAGACTTTTGTCGGGTAGTGTATGTTTACTTTGCATGTTTCCTAAATATCTGCAAACATATTATGGAATTTTATGGTTTAGAACGGTCAAAACTTTTATACACCACCTTTAATTACTCTCTGAACTGACTCTGTGCATGTTTGAATGCATGTCCTTGCGCAATGTCCAGTCAGTGAGCTCTGAAGTTAGGGTTTCTTTCATGTGAAAAAAGTGACATGTGCTGCATTTCATTCACGCCGCCATAGTTATTACGTTTTAACAGCGCACATGGGACCACACTGTATGTTGCTATCAATGTTAAAACTAAATTCATAAGCTTTTGTTATGTAAACATTGCAACCTAAGAAATGAAGAGAAAATTGAGAAGTGCCCTCATCTGAACTTGTGAATGATTGCACAATTAGTCTTTCTTCTGAACAGTGAAACTCAATTGTAATATTAATATCTAATGTTTATGACTAGAATTCAATCGGTTATGCCTTAGAAATTAAACATTTGAGAAATGATGTATTGTCTGAAACTGTGCTGCATCTGATTCCGATTTCACTAGAACTGCAAAAGATTTCATTTGGAAGGGGACTTACTACCTACTCGTATTCTTAGTCTCGTTTTGCTTATTTTGTGCACACCAGTGTTTAATCAAATACACCACATTAATGAAGAAATCACGATAAATCCAGGTTAATTGAATCAAAAAGTGTGAACAAATGCTTTAAAGTATCATCACATGAATTATTCATGTCCTAATATGGCCTTTTAGATTCAGATTAAGAATTTAGTATTGTTGCATATGCATAAAATAATAATAATGTGCTAATTTGAATCCACAGGACTATGTCTGGGATGCTTCACATTACCTGGTGGTTCAGGTTTTCAACAGCTTAAAGGAAATGTTCACTGGAACGCGGGAGATTCAGGTACACAATTTCACTTTAGTTATCATAAAGTAGAACATTTTGTAAGATGATTTGCTTTTTACTTGCAAACTAAACAAAATAATAAAAATAATTCAGTAACATGTCAGCACCTTTTATGTTTGTTTTATGTTTAACCTTTATGTTTATTTTGTTTTATCTTTTATGTTTAAGTTTTTGTTTTATTTCATTCTGTTTTGTGTTTTTTTTGTTTAGTTTTTTTGTTGCATTAAGTTTTTTCCTTTTTTTGTTTTGTTTTGATTTTTTTATTTCGTTTTTCGTTTCGTGTTTAGTTTCATTTAGTTTCGTTTTGCTTTGTTTTTTGTTTTTTGTTTAGTTTTGTTTCGTGTTTTGTTTTGCTTTGTTTTTTGTTTCGTGTTTTGTTTTGATTCATTTATTCATTTTCTTTTCGGCTTAGTCCCTTTATTAATCTGGGATCGCCACAGCGGAATGAACCGCCAACCGCCCTTCCAGCCGCAACCCATCTCTGGAAAACATCCATACACACTCACTCACACACTAAGGACAGTTTAGCCTTCTCAATTCACCTATACCACATGCCTTTTGCACCCAGAGGAAACCCACGCGAACACAGGGAGAACATGCAAACTCCACACAAAAACGCCAACTGACCCAGCCGAGGCTCGAACCAGCGACCTTCTTGCTGTGAGGCGACAGCACTACCTACTGCACCATGGTGTCGCCCCTGTTTTGTTTTCGTTTCGTTTTGTTTCATTTTCTTTCCTTTCGTTTCTTTTCCTTTCGGTTTTTTTGTTTTTGTTTGTTTATTGTTTTGTTTTGTTTCGCTTTATTTCTTTTCTTTATTTATTTCTTTTTTGTTTTGTTTGTTTCTTAGTACTAAGTTAACATATTGCATTATATCATTTGAAAAGATGTGTAACTTTTCTGGACTTTTCCTATATACAAGGTCGGAAACTTAATATTTTATTTTGCATATATTATGACTCTATTTTTGCATATCACAACAAAATATTTTATAACAAAAGATAATTCCATGATATCTTTTTAAATTCTTCATATTATTCACAGGCATTACTATTTTGGGGGTAATTTTAGAGAGAGCCAACCAAAAATACTATTTTCTTCTATTAATTCACCCACCAAGTGGCAAGATGACTTTTTTTCTTGTGATGTGACTACAGTAAGGGCTGTTGAAAATTCACCTGTGCCATCACAAGAATAAATTCGATTTTAGAATATATTGAAATATATTCTTGTTATTAAAATAAAATAAATAAATTTAATTCTGCCTTTTGGTGCTCATAATATTGAAAAATCGTAATGAATTCAAAATCGTATCAACCTCTTTATATCTTTGTATCGAGGATTTCAAGCAAAAACCCTAACCCTTGTTGCTTCTATTTGTTTATTTTTTATAAAACAAGCTTATTTTTATGAATCGCTAGATATAGTTGTCCCATGATGCATCTGGCTGCAGCTCATGAATTACTGCTGCAGGAAACAAAACAAAAAAAGCAATGAACATCTCTGGTGCAGTAGATCAAGGACCAGCCGTTCACTGTCTCCTGTTGCAGCCCCCGGGGAGACACACACACAGACAGGCAGAGCGAATGTGAAATATCCCCCACTTCGCCTGCAGACACAACCAGCTTCCTAAATAGGTCAGATCCTCAGGAGGGCTGGCAGTTCAGTCCAGGTAGTTGATCATTGCTGTTACCGGCAGAAGGTGATACAGGAGCGGAAAATGGGGGGCTCTGATGAATGAAGCCACTTCAGGCCTGACCCCGCTTCCAGATGAGCAGAGGAATTTATCTCAGACGTAGCGTTTTGGGGTGAGCACTGGGGACGACGCCACTCTGGCTGCCAAGATGCGCAGACAGCACTGTTGCTTCGAATCAGCAGGTTTTTTAAACGCTTCCTCTCAGCAACAACTGCCCACCTGTGCATCTGGAATTTTCCAAATAGCACAGCCAAAGACTTCCTTTTTTTATTAGTTTTGTTTTGATTTTTTTTAAACTTGTACAGCTGGAGACTACTTTTTATCGCAACTACTTTGTCACAACTATTCTTCAGCAAGACTTTACAATAAAAAACGTTAACGATAAAGCATAAATAATATTTTAGTTTAGTTTCAGTTTGTTTTTTTAGAGATTTGTTTACGACAAATTAGTGGATATAGAGAAATGTTTCAGTTTGTCTTGGCAGCAACTTCCCACTTGAGCATCTGGAATTTTTCAAGTCGATTTTGGACTGCTTTTATCGCAATATTTTTAGTTTAGTTTCAGTTTGTTTTTGCAATAACTTTCTTACCTGTGCATCTAAATGTTTCTTTTTATTGATTTTGAAGACAAAATGTTAGTGCACAGTATATACTGTAGAGTAATGCTTCAGTTTGTCTTGGCAACTACTTCCCACCTGTGCATCTAGAATTTTCCAAATAACACAGCCTGAAACTACCTTTTTGCTGTTTTTGTTTTAATGTTTGCCCCAATTTTTCTAGCTAGCACAGCTGGAGACTACATTTTATTGCAACTACTTTTTTATCACTAATGAGTTTTAACAATATTCTTAGTTTAGTTTCAGTTTGTTTTTGCAACAACTTCCTACATGTGTATCTGCATTTTTCCAACGAGCACACCAAGAGTCTGTTTTATCGCAGCTTCTTTTTTACGATTTGTTTTGTTTGTTAAGACAAATTGATAGTGGATATAGAGTAATGTTTCAGTTTGTCTTGGCAACAACTTTCCACCTGTGTGTCTGGAATTTTCTGAGTAGTACAGCCAGAGTCTTTTTTATCGTGTTTGTCCCAGCTTTTTTAATAAGCACAGCTGGAGACTACTTTGTATCGCAACTACTTTTTAGTTATGGTTAACGATAAAGAACGTTAACGATATTTTTAGTTTAGGTTCAGTTTGTTATTAGACAAGTTGTTTGTTATTAGACAAATTGTTATTGGATATAGAGTTATCTTTCATGTTGTCTTTGGAATGTTTTTAACTCGCACAACCAGAGATTATTCACGCAATCTTTTTTTTAATTTTTTAAGTTTGTCCTGATTTTTCAAGCTAGTACAGCTGGAGACTACTTTTAGCAATGTTTTTAGCTTAGCTTTAGTGTGTTTTTGCAGTAACTTCCTACCAGTGCATATGGATTTTTCCCACTAGCACACAGGGAGTCTGTTTTATCGCTTCTTTTTAGCGATTTGCTCTTTGTTTTGTTTTTTTTAAGACAAATTGTTAGTGGATATAGAGTAATGTTTCAGTTTGTCTCGGCAACAACTTGCCACCTGTGCATCTGGAATTTTTCAAGTTGCACAACCAGAGACTTGCTTGTTTATCGTGTTTGTCCCAATTTTTTTTTAACTAGCACAGCTGGGGACTACTTTTTATCGCAACTACTTTTTAGCAATAATTTTTTGTTTTGTTTGTTAAGACAAATTGTTAGTGGATATAGAGTAATGTTTCAGTTTGTCTTGTCAACAACTTCCCATCTGTGTATCTAGAATTTGCATAGCCAGAGACTACCTTTTCGCATTTTTTTTCAGTAATACTTCTTTTATTGCAACTACTTTTTAGCAATATTTTTAGTTTTGTTTCAGTTTGTTGTTGCAATAAATTCTTACCTGTGCGTCTGGATTTTTCCAACTAGCACACCAGGAGTCTGTTTATCGCAACTTCTTTTAAGCGTTTTTTTTCCCCCCATATTAAGACAAGTTGTTGAGGAAATAGAGTAATGTTTCAGTTAGTCTCAGCATCAACTTCTCACTAGTGAACGTACATTTTTCCAACTAGTTCCAACTAGATTTATGTGTATGAAATACACTAAAATATTATATTAAATACTTTTTAAGGTGAAGCTAAATCATTGCAAAAATTAATTTCATTTTTTTCTGCAACGACATTCCACTTGGCTATCTACATTTTTCTAACTAGCGTAGCTGAAAACTACTTTATTTATAACTATTTTTAGCCATTTTTTATGATTCTGAAAAGGTTTCTTAGTTTTGTTTCGTCAAAGTATCCCACATGTGCGTCTGAATTTGTCCACATGGCAAAGCAGAAGGCAATCACAGATACTTTGTTTTAACTTCATTATTGTAACCGCTTTATTGTTAATACTTTTTTGGTAAAGACGAATTGTTACAGATAAGGGCTACTGTTTTCAATTTCTAACAACCACGTCTATGATTTGCACATGGATTTTTCCAGCTAGTACAGATGAAAACTATGTTATCAACTGGATATTTTAATTCAGTTTTTTTTTGCTAAAGACTAATTGTTACAAGTATAGGGTACTTTGAGTGTACTTGCCACTTGTGCATCTAAATTGTTTCAACTATCATAACTGTGTACTACATTATTATAGTTTTTTTACTAATACAACCTGGCAGTGTTTTTATCACAACTACTTTATAGCCAGGTTTTTACGAGGATGCCAATTTATTATAAAAAAAGGGGGTTTTGTTTTTTCAGCAACCTATAACTAACTAGAAAACCTTACTTCAATTATCTCAAACTCTATTCCTGGAGGGCCACATCTCTGCATAGTTTAGCTCCAACGACCTCCAACTCCACCTGCTTAGTGGTCTGTAGTCTTGAACACTTTGATTAGTTAGATCAGGTGTGTTTGATTAGGGTTAGAGCAAAACTGTGCAGAGACCCATACCTTACTTTATTACAATTTTTACTACCACAGTGGTTGATTACTTGTCTGTGACTACTTTATTTTTAGATGACGCCATAATCATGATGAATCATAGTTCAAAATTATTTTGTGATGTAAATTTGGTTTGATCCAGATTTTTTTTAAATATGTACATATTGAATGTTTGTTCTCTTTTAGGAATGGCTGACTGAGAGTGCTAGGCTAATTGCCAAATCTGGACGGACAGTGGAATGGGTAACACCGTTGGGACTTCCTATAGTTCAGCCATATCACCGAATCAGGAATCATATTGTAAGTGTTTACAAAGAAACCTTCTAACATAAATAGTTTTCCATTTAACCACCTGGGTCCAAGCTTTGGAAAGTCTTCATTTCACCTTGTAAGTGACCTTTGTGTGAATTGTGCTTCAAACACCACTACACTATTGACGACTTAAGGTTATTGCGAGATGCAAGGCTCATACTTAAACAGAAATCAGACTCTGCATTTTCTCCTTTCCCAAAGACACGGTAAGTTCTTTAGTTTAGTCATCTTTGAGTTCTTTCACTTCACTTCTTCTTCAGCGGAAATCAGCAGGGAGTCCAAACTCTCTCAGCCCAGCAGGCGGGCTCAACCCTCGCTCTCCATCACAACCTGATCTCAGTAGCACTGCTTGTCAAAAAGGTCTTGTGCAGCTGGGAGTGAAAGAATGAAGGATCGCGACAGAGGTTTTGCATGCAGACGGCCCGCGCTGCTGTCAGATAGCATCAGCAACAGAGCTGAGGCGGCACAGCGGTGGCCTGTAGTGTGTAGTGGGATCCAGCAGAGAGCATCTGGCAACCCGTCTGTGACACCGCCGCTGAGCATTTGCTGCTGTTGCTGGGTGTGACCTAGCCCCTAAAACAAGGTTCAGTTTCTGTTTTTAATTCTGGAAGTTTAAAGGGGACCCATTATGCCCCTGTTTACAAGATGTAAATCAAGTCTATTATGTCTCCGGAGTGTGTTTGTGATGTTTTAGCTTACAGTACTCCAACAGATAATTTTTCATAGGTTGTTGAAATTGACTCTTTTAGGGTTTAAGCCAAAACGTACTGTTTTTGTCTTTGGCCCTTTAAATGCAAATAAGCTGGTTCTCCACCCACTTGTACTACATTTTACAAATAAACCAGACTCCTAGTTTTTCGCGATTCCACAATCGCTGAATCATCTGCAAAATCAATTAAAAGTTCTTCACTTAATCGCAAAATAATCACAAAGAATCTAAATAATCTCATAAAACATCCAATTCCAAACCATATAATCAAATTATATTTATTTCAGCTTGTAATTAATTGTTTTACATAACTTATAGACGTTGCACACACGGCGCACGTGATGTATTGGAGTGCCTCTCGAAAAATGTCTCACCTGCGCCCTCACAGTCATTACATGGAAGTAGGGGAAATTGTTTTGCAACCTGTGCAGTAATTAGATGCGGATGAAGTGCGAGAGATTTACATGTGAAGTCAATCCAAAGATGCAATTAGACGGCCTGTGGCGCAAATCGAGCAAATAACACATGGCAAATTGGGCGTTTTGTGCATTTGACACATGTCGGACTGCAAAAAAAGTTGGAGCAAACGTCTAACAAACGGAGCAATGAAACCGATAGAAAAGTAAGCAGCTTACAATTATGGGGATTGGTTCAAGGATGTGTGCTGCTAGTCGTGACCCAATTGATGGACAATATTTGTGCTTTACATGTCTGAATTGTATTATGATGTTCGTGAACTCAATCAATGATTTCATTAAACACATTCCCTGTCATTGACTAGAGAAATCGCTTCCCTGCCATTGACGAGTTTTACGGCAATCCATGTTTTAGGTGTGTTACGGTAGGGGAAGCCCTAATGCATGTCCTGACTCCTGAGTGAGGTACATGATGTCAGAAGTAAAATCATAGCTATGGTGGGCATTTCTGTATGTCTCGCGCTGAACGCAGTCGACCAATCACAACAGACTGGGTCATCGGTCCAATCAGCACAAATTAGCATTCACACCAGACGCGGAAGAAGCGTCCAGCGTGAGTGATTTACATGTTAAGTCAATGCAAAGATGCGAATAGACATAATGTGGTGCGATAGATGCGATTGAGGTGGCACGAATTATGCAATTCGCTCGAATGAAGTGGTGCGTGTTAAGTGTTTTGCACGATTGATGCGCTCAACGTGTGTATCGCGGGTTTCACACAAACCGCTCTAGTTCGAAAATCTCAACTTCAGCTGGCATTCGCACCGTGTTAACCAATCAGGAGCTTGCTCTTGTGGGGGCATGATTATGACGTAGCGCCTGTTGTTGGTGTCCTGGGGGAAAATGCTCCTGCCAACACCGACAACAGTTCATCAAACTGGGCTCGGCTTAGTCAGAAGCACCGCTGAAAACCTTCATCATCCAGGTTAAGTTTCTGGAGGAGTTTATGAGCTCACAGAGCTGGGTGCACCTCTGAATGGATCTAGTGGACTTAGACACGGCTCCAAACGAATCACCGCTGTTTTTCAGCCTTCATAAAGCACATAAACACAGCAACTCTCTCAATAAAATCCATGTTAGCCATTTAGTAACGAAGCTAGAGTCACCAGGCAGACAGAAGCCCTTCCCATCATGCGAATCCGAATGTTGTAAACTGAATTTGATGTGCAAATGAAGCGGATTTGACATGCGAATGAAGCCAGTAAACTTAAAATGTAGTGCGTTCTTTCCACGCTTGCCGCATCTGGTGTGAACACAGCGTAACGAGGGGTTTCGGAACAAATCAATTGCTGAACGAATCATATGGGAATTTTTGGCATAATTAGGTAAAAAAAAATGCATATTATAAGTTAATGAAAGTTTTTTTTTTTTTGACCTTGCATGCATATCAGCCTGTTGTTGACCCCCAAAACCAGCTTTTATAATGGAAAATAGGGGCTCTTTATATGTGGTGTATGGATTGATATCTATGCTAAAAGGAGAGAGATCATAACAAATGTACAGGATTTATTACTCACAAAAATGTCAACATAGGGAGAAGTGCAGAATATTTTTTCTGAGACACTATAAAACAACGTGTGAGTGGATTTTAACTATTATAGGCAGTATTTCACACACACAACAACTGCACAACTCAATTCACCCTACAAAAGTAATTTTTGTACCAAAAGACCCCTTTAAGTAAAGCCCATTGCACATCAACCTTTAAATGCTGGCGGGTTTTTTTTTCCAGTGTTTAAATCAATATGCAAAAACACTGGCTCAAATTTCCCTGCTTTTGGAAGTCAAATGAGTGGTACGTCTGATGTCATTTGGACCCCATTGACATGGGTGTGCCTCAGGTCTAATTCATTCCTCTACAGTTTTGAAGAGCTGCACTCATTCATTCCTCGATCCCTCTTGGGAAAGCATGCAATGTCATGTGCCTGGCCTTTTCCGTTTTCATCCCTCTGGTCCGTGTATCTAGGCAGTGGAAATAATGTGTAATAGCGTCCTAATGGTCTGTGTTGTCCTCAGTGGGGTTCTGCTGATGTCAAGGTGCCATTGTTGACTCTTGCTTTGTAAAAGTGTTGCTTGCCCTTTTTCAAATGCTTGTAGGAAGATGTTTACATGCAAGGCCAGAACACAAGGCAAATAAGACTATACAATGCTGTTATTGCCCAAGGGCGTGAGTAAGTTTGTGCTTTAAAAATATATATATTTTAGACAGATATATAATTTGCGATATGTGTAGTTTCTATTTTGGGTCATGATTTTAAACCCGTTTAAGATTTTTGTCCAATAACTTATTTTTGAGTTGCTTTTCTACTTCAGGCTGCATGATCGGGTCTAAAATACCATGTCCTACTTCTATAAATGTAGGTCACCAAATTTTATTGGACTTTATGAAATTTCTGATATACATCAGCTTTAATCAGATATGCTAGTATAATACACATTCTTCACATCGTGAAACCTTTTACTTTAAGCTTGCATGCATGTTACGCCCCATTCACACAGGGGTCAGCATCAACGCTTCCCAATCACTTTGAATGGGTGACGTCAAGTGTTGCTGAACTGAATTGTGGGTCCGTCGGTGCTGCTTATGCTGCATTGCTTGCTGCAGAAGTTGCCAACTTTTCAAGTGCCAACGTGAGCATCAGCCAATCAGATCGCATTATCCAACTTCCCCAGCTCGGACAGTAGCCGATTGTGGACTTCTTTCATTGGCTGACACTGCTATGATGATCGCGTCAGCTCCAACTTCAGACACGCCCTCTGTGAAGCGTTGTCGCTGAAGCCCTGTGTGAATCGGGCGTTAAACCCCTTCTTATTTAAACACTTGACCATTTAATGACAATATAATAAAACCATTCACTGCTTATGTTACAGCTGAATTATAACAATAGCCCAATTATAATGATCCATCTGTTAAATTTAGCATGAAATCATAGACCTAGCTGAAAATTGATGTACTGTGACCGATCCATATGGAAATTTCGAGAAGACTGTTGAACTTTTCTCTCGTCCACCTTGCATGTTTTATTTTAATGAATGGATGGATGTATCATGCCAGCATTTGAAGGTGGCCCGTGTTGTGATGTATTACATAGGCCACTAGGTCCATTACAAACCACATTTTTCATGAATTGCACACTCTTTTATCCTTAACCGACGGTTGATGGGTCATGGTCAGAGGTCGATCATGTCCAACACCATTTAGAGCATCGAGCACATTATAGCGAGTCTATATTTATTTCACCTAGTAGTGGAACACGTTAGGTGATCACACTATGGGGTTTTCAATTCCCCTGTAAATGTCACACTGACCAGATTAATGTAGCACCATCAAGACCCCCATTAATCACCAGCGAGCCCCAGCTCTACCTCCACCTGTTTGCAGTAACACCCCCTACATGGATGAACCGGCATGATGGATCTTAATGATCTTTAATGGTGTTATATAAAGGATGAGTTTCACAACCCCTTTTTACGGTCATCTCTTTTATTAAAGTTATCGTTTTATTATAATATTGGGATATTTATGTCTGAGGGGAACCCGTAGTAGTCTGCCAGGCTTGGCAGACCCATCAACTTTTTGGTTTAATCAGTATCTGTGTCTTCTGCATGCAGTGCAGTTTGCTAATGAGGACTTTTGCTGTGATTGAAGCTCAACTGTTTGACAGGGTCTAAGAACCTGCTACGTGGGAAGCATTAAGCTCTGCACAAGGCCGTATTGCAAGCTCGTGTTTAGTTTGCACTCTCAAAAATAAAGGTATGAGAGCTGTCACTGGGGCAATTGTACCTAAAGGATCCATATTGGTGCCTCAAAGGAACATAATAGAACATAAAAGTACAGAAATGTACCTTTTGGATTTTTTTTAGGTAATATGAACCGTTTAGTTACAAATGTGCGCTTTTTAAAAAGATACGGCCGTGACCACTCTCGTTCCTTTATTCCTAAAAGTGTATTAACCTTGGAGGGCTTGAGATTTTACAAGATTTTGCATTTTCACAGCAAAACACAAGACTTAAAGCAAATAATGCAATAAGTTTTAGGAAAAGCCATCACAAAATAAGTTACTTTATGCCGCATATAAAACTGGAGGGACTGGATTAAATAAAGGTTGTAGCTAATTAATTCTTCAGAAAAGAACTTGAAACGAAATTATTACTCAATTCTCTTTTTTTACCCCTTGTCTACCCCAACCCCAATTAAATGGGACGCAGTTGCTACAGTTGGTATAATACAAATCTATGCTTACACTACCTGATAAAAGTCTTGTCGTTGATCCCAGTTGTAAGAGCAACAAATAATAACCCGACTTCTAGTTGATCATTTGGAAAAGTGGCAGAGGGTAGATTGTTCCAATGAATCTGTTGAACTGCATCACAATCATCACAAATACTGCAGAACACCTGTTGGAACCCACCTGGACCCAAGATTCTCACAAAAATCAGTCAAGTTTAGTGAAGGAAAAATCATGATTTGAGGTTACATTCAGTATGGGGGCATGTGAAAGATCTGCAGAGTGGATGGCACCATCAACAGCCTAAGGTATCAAGACATTTGTGCTGCCCATTACATTACAAAGCACAGAAGAGGACCAATTCTTCAGCAGGATAGCACTCTTTCTCATACTTCAGCCTCCACATCAAAGTTCCTGAAAGCAAAGAATGTCAAGGTGCTCCAGGATTGGCCAGCTCAGTCACCAGACATGAACATTATTGAGCATGTCTAGGGTAAGATGAAGGGAGGAGGCATTGAAGATGAATCCAAAGAATCTTGATGAACTCTGGGAGTCCTGCAAGAACGCTTTCTTTGCCATTCCAGATGACTTTATTAATAAGTTATTTGAGTCATTGCAGAGATGTATGGTTGCAGTCGTCCAAGCTCATGGGACATACACATTATTAATTCTTTTTCCACTACACAATGTCTTTATATTCTATACTGTACATTATTTCTGTGAAGTGACAAAACTTTTGTCTAAGCTAAGTCAGTAAGCCACTTCTGATACAAAATGATCAACTAGAAGTCAAGTTATTATTTGTTGTTCCTAAAACTCGGATAGGCGAGGTAGTGTACAAGTACACTTCAAGAACTGTTCGTTTACTTTGTGTTCACATGTTAATGTTTATTTTCACTGATTATCCTAATCCACTCAGATACAGCAAGTCATATTGTGAAAGCAAAATGGGTAAAAGCAATTTTAAGTTGACTAAGACTACATTAAAAAGGGGCAAGAACAGTGTGCTTTCCAACACAAAGAGGGATTTAATATAAAGTTATGTAACCTATAAAATTATATAAACCCCTCCCTCATAACCTATGTAGGTGTTTTTCTTCTTGACTTTTAAAGCCAGAAAAAATGCAAATCATTATCAATCTTAACCTCCTACTTCAAAGGTAATAAAGGAAACATTTTCTCATAATGTAGCAATGAGACACTTGAGCTGAGGTCACCTCTCTGTGATTCAATCTCTTGCAACCCACCCTTGATCTTTCTTTACATGGGAAATGGCATATTAATTAGATGCTGGGGAAATGGGAGTGTAATGCTGTCGTAACGAAGTAAACAAATAAGCCAGGGTGAAATTGGCGGTATTTATTCAGGCACTGTGTCTATTGATAGGGGAAAGGAAATTACACTTGGGAGAGAACCAGACTTGGGATATGCATCAGTAAAGCTCGGTAATGTGATTGTTTGCTGTTAATCACTTCAGGGGTCATTTTTGAAGGCTGAAATGTTTCTTTCACAGGCTACGCATCAAGCCGAGGAAGGACAGTGTGATAATTTTGTGAGGAAGACAAAGTGGGAATTAAATCCATGGGGAATCATTTGTTGCCTTTGCTTTTGTGTCCATACACTTACGGTGCCCTTGGAAAAAGGAGAAACGTGATTTCCTTTGGGGTAGATGTGATGTTTATTGTCTTATCCCAAAAGGATGCCGAGCCCCACTGCAACTTTTTTTTTGACCCGAGATGCTACTTTTTTGACTTCTACATCTTGCTAATTGGCTAAAGCTGATGTTCTGCCCGAGCTCCTAGACTAAAAGTCAGATCAAAAGAGAGGTTCTTTAATATGTGAAGAAAGAGCAGTAATGCGCAGAACTGCAGACGATGAATCATCCATTTTAATTGATCTTTTGGCTAACCACATGGTTGTTGTTCTCGAAGCGTTGATGAACACAGCAGATATTGCGAGAATATTCCCAGAGGAGTTAACTAGGCAAGAGGTCAGGAATGGTATAAAGCCCCTCTCTTGGGGATCGTGATAGATTAGAGAGTGTTACCTTGAGGCTCAGATGGATGTGTTCAATAAAAGAGATGGCAGCTTTGTGGATAGCTCGAAGCTTGGAAGCTAAATGCTGGCCTTTTGGCATACAATTCTGCATGCTCTTGCAGGAGACTTGTCAAATCTCAACCGTACTGTTTGTTGTGCTGATTCTATTCACTCTTACTTCTGCCATCATTTCCTGTCATCTTTCTAATTTCAGACCCAAAATAAAAAGATGTATGTACAGTCATGTGTAAGGGGATGTTTTGGTAAATCCCACAACCACAGACATTAGAGAGCAAGTGAAGGATAAGGTAACCACATTTCAGATAAGGATGACTGCAGCTTGAGAAGGTCACTTGCTTTGGTCTTTTTTCCCTTAATCATTAGTTTGTTACACCACCAGAACCAAAGGATCATTAATTTGTTCCCATTGAATATACGTTTTTCCACAAGATTTTGAGGCTATACATCAGGGCTATTCAATTGGAGGCAATTTGTTTCGGCCCTCCAAAAAGTGTGACCAAGACATCAAAAATAAATTTAATTCAGCCGATATAGTTATGAACTGATGCGTGTCTGTACAATACAGCATGAGCTGCAGTTGAAGGCTGCGCAGAGTGCGAGTCACCTGACATTAAGCAAGTGGCACGAGCAGCTGAAAACATTGGAATTTCTACTCATAAAGGCTTCTCCATGCCGCGTTTCTGTTGCACTGATCGAAGCTGCTGCAACTAAACAAAGTTATGCCACCTGTGCACTAGTTTAAAGTTCCGAGCTTATAGAGTACACCGAGGCCAATACGCACACACACTGAGTTAACTATAGCAGCGGGCCTTTCACATATCACGTCTTTTCCGCATGCAAGTTCGTTATTTCTAATGTAAGAACATATGACAATACGCGTGCGCAAGCGGAGGAATGTGCTCACGCCTTCCAGACGCACAGAGTAGAAAGCATCTCACGCCATAGCGTTGAGAGTTGTGCGTGGCTTTCAGTGCAATGTAAACAAAATATATGCAAGACAAATTATTAAAATGATTATGTACATTTTATTTTGTCGTACAACCAAAATCTATAATTGATGCATCCATAATTTTTATGCAGTTCAAAACATACCATATAAATGTGTTTGAATGTAGAAGAAGCCAACTTAAGTAATGCACTGCTTTTGTTGTGCTTTGAAAGGCATTTGATTGTTTGTAAAAAAAAAAATAAAGAAATAAACCCTATTGGACTGATATTATGTAGTTTAAAAATACAATGTATTAACATTGTAATGTAGAAAAATACAGTGTGGCTGTCTTAACTAGCAAAAATACCACATATTATATGCTGTTATGTCATCACTCATACTGCAAGTCATATCTCTCCAGCCCCTCATTTGGAATGCTTTTCATGAACTGACCCCCATGACAAACTAATTGAATAGCCCTGCTATACATCTCCGTTTTACAGGTGGGTGTTTTACTCCATGGCACCTTTGTGTCTTCCCAACATTGTTTTTCATGTTAAGGATTCTTAAGCCTGGTTTATACTTGTGCATCAAGGGATCAATTTAAGCTACAGTGCTTACCTTGCACATAGCTGACGTTGTTGTGGGCATTTATACTTTTGCTTGTGCTTTCCTGGCAATAGCACTTTCAAAATGCTAGTAGGCAGTTGAGACTAATAGGAAATGCATGGAATGCTACTGAAGAAGTGGCTCAAACCTGCACTCATAAAGAGACCAGAACTGGCGAACATTCAACAAATTGAATCATAAAGCACAGTAAACACAAAACAAAAGCATCCATCATTCACATGACTAGACACTTAAACACTCATTCCATTGGCCATGCTCCTCTCCACTGGCTCTTGGTCCCATCCATATTCATCACCACTACCAAGCCGACCAATCAGAAATCTTGCACTCTTGCGTAGTCATGACATGTAGGTAATATTTTTTGAGAGTTGTGCTTTAATGTATGCGGTTGAAGGCTATGCCAGACCATCCGTATGCACTCAATGCAAAAGTATAATTTTTGTGGTCTTTAGTGGACTCTTAATTGCAATTCAAAGTGGTTTAGTGGACACTCATTGCAATTGGAAGTTTCGTTTTGCCATACACTGTAGCTGCATCATAAATCACCTATTACTCCGTAGATACTACATTCGAATTTACTTCAGGACTGTTTGAAAAGTTTGTTCTATATAGTATAAATGTGAGTAGTAAGAATGGAACTCGGACGTACTGCATCCGCCATTTGTTATTATCATGTGACCTACCTGCATCAGTTCTGTCGCTTCACTCCCATTCATGATTTCTCCCACGTGGCATCATGGGATAACGTTGCATCTTCGAAGATGTGAAGATACGCACTTCAGATTGTTGCTGCAAGTAGTAGGTCATTCAGGTATTTCTCGTCTACTGTTTTTTGAATTCTATGAATTTGAACATATCACTCCGCTCGCATACTGTTTTTAACGTAATATATAGTATGGAATTATGCAATATTCAAGGCAGCGTTTGTCTCTCAAATCTGAAATCCAAAATGAACACATGAATCTTTTGACCCTTACTTGTTTCTCTCGGGTTGGGCTTTTTAATGTCCAATTGAACCTGCAGTCTTTAGCAACTCTGATTTACCAACAGAACCTTTTACCTTACCATCGCCCTCAGCACTTTCTATACATTTTCCCTTTGTTTTTGTTCATCCGTCACTGTCTCAGACTTCACTCTCTGTCATTCAGCACTTCTCTGTTGAATTGAGCTGCATTGGGACGGGCTCCTGGGGCACCAAAGAGACTAATCAAAGTAGTAATGTGATGGAAGCACCCCTGACGCTGACAGTTCTTATATCGAGAGCAGTCACTCACTCATATGTAGTGGCCTGACCTCAATGTCTATGTGATGGACGGCAACCTTTACTAAGGTTAAGCTCCTGTTATTCATTGGCATTGTGTCAATATTAGTGGTTTGTGGGGGTTTCTGGGAACGTTCCCTTTGTTTGGTCTGTCTTGGATTAAGATACTCTCTCAAATCTCTATCAGTGCATTTAAAGTAGATCAATAATAAATCTGAAGGTCGGTTTGGTGCAGATTGATTGCAATATTCATACATGTCGGATTATAATAGAGGTCAAAGTTGGTTAAAGGTCAATTTATCGAAGTTAATTCGATGAAGGTTCTCCCCTGTAAACAATGCAGTTATTAAGCAATGCTGCATTGCTACATAAGCTGTTTGCTTTTCATTTCAAAGTAGTGGCTCCCCTGTGACACATTCAAACTCTCATTTTCTCTTCTTTTCACAGCTCAAGGGCAACATGCAGAACCTGAACATCCATATAAGTCATGACGCCACAGAGTAAGTACCACCCCCTTACTTTGACCAATGTATTAACGCTGACATTTCAGCTTTATCCATTCAGGTGTTCAGTGTCCAAATGTTGTTTCTTTTGGAGTTATGAAATGTGTTTTGCTTTGTTAGCTTGCATTTATTTTAGTTTGCATTTCATTTAAATTTTTTTTTTTTTTTTTAATCTAATAGCATCGCCCCCTTTTGGTCAAAAGCATATCTGTTGCAGATTCGTTTTTGCTTCATTTACTTTATTGCCCAGTTTTGTGGCTTAACAATATTGTGATTTGAAATATGGTGTGCAATTATGAACCGCCATTGTAATATAGCAGAAAACATGTATCTTTGCTCTATGTTTTAATCTTTCTTGTTCGTTGCATGCCATGTCATTGCACCATACCCCACAGGACACATTCAACAATTAAACGAGAGCCCTTAAACAGCTAATTTAACCAAAACCAGGAATACTCAGAGGCAGCAACTGTGACACACAAGTGTTTTGATGCTGTTCTGGCTCTGTCAGTGGACGACCAGAATTCATTATCATAAACAGAACCCCTGGAGGTTATGAAAGAAGCAGAAAGTCCCTCGGTTGAGAAGAGTGGCATTTTGTGTTGAAATGTCATCGCTGCAGATCCTGTATGTCATTTACTGAAAGGAGGGCTACACAGAATGAACAATGAATTAACATCAGCGCTCCTATTATCATCAGTTGACATGTATTTGTATCGCAGACTATGTATATTTCGGCTTCATTTGAGTACGAATTTTTTTCTACACGTAGCAGTTTTTGCATCAAATATCCCTTTAAGCCTCACTGGAAGCAATTTCTGTATGTGCCAGCAGTCTCTTTGCTTATTCAGCTCTATCTCCAACATTTTCAAGCATAAACAAATGCACCGTCGTCCAACACTTTACCATATGTTCCCAAGTCAACATCATCTTTTATTAAACAAACACTTCTGTGCTTCCCACCGAATCCCCAAATGTTCAGTCCGTACGCAAGCACCTGCTGTTTTAGTACCATCACCTCATTTCACAGTTTCAATCCTTATAGAGCTTTAGTCTTAGCTAATACCTCTCCGATGGGAACTATCTTGCTGACCTTCCCCCTAAAAGCCGCAAGGACATGATTAAAAACCACTTACAATGGGCCTCACTTGTGCTTTCCTATCGCTGCCTGTGATAGACCATCATACCAGGACTGACTGTCACAAGAATTGCATTAGCAGAAGCAGGGGGTGTCGAAAAGGGATCTCCCATCTCTTGAATATGGCTAAGAGCGTTCACGGCTAGACTGACAGCCGCCACTGTGATTGTACATTCCTCTCAGGCTTTAAGAATTGGTCTTGGGTGACCAAGTTCCTCAGATATGTACCGTTGATGCCAATGTACCAAATGTCAGCCGCACTTCTAGGTGTTGAAAAAATCTCAAGCTAATCTAACAAGAGCACTCTCAATTGCCAGAGGACAGTTTCTTGGTAGGAGACCAGCTCGAAGTGAAGATCCAAAGAGTTTTACACTCAAGCAGAACAGACCACAGACAGATTCAAAGATTTTTCATGGACTCTAATTAGAGGCTGAATAGACCCTCATTAATGAGCAGACCTGAATAAATGATGAAATTATGAAGGTGGCAGTAGCTCTCTTGTGGCCAGTGACCTAAAGCCCTCTCTGAATTCTTAGAAATTTTTCAGCAGTGTCACATTGAGACTGTACAAAAAGTTTCTTAATAGAGCCATATCACCCTGCGGCTCAAGAGCGGTTACTCACTGAAGCTAAGCAGGGCTGAGTCTGGTCAGTACCTGGATGGGAGACCACATGGGAAAACTAGGTTGATGTTAGAAGTGATGTAAGTGAGGCCAGCAAGGGCACTCAACCTGCGCTCTGTGTGAGTCCTAATGCCCCAGTAAAGTGAAGGGGACACTATACTGTCAGTGAGTGCTGTCTTTCGGATGAGACGTTAAACCGAGATCATGACTCACTGTGGTCATTAAAAATCCCATGGCACTTCTCATAAAGAGTAGGGGTGTATCCCCGGTGTCCTGGCTAAATTCCCTCTATCGGCCCCATTATGGCCAAAATGGCTCTAACACTGTCTCTCCACTCCCTCTATAGCTGGTGTGTGGTGAGCACACTGGCGTCATTGTCTTGTGGCTGCCGTCACACCATCCATGTGGGTGCTGCACACTGGTAGTGGTGTGGAGAGACCCCCCTCATGATTGTGAAGCGCTTTAAGTGAATGGCCGTACACGATAAAATGCGCTATATAAATAGACATTACATTACATTTACATTTACACTAATAGTTTCACTGGTCACCTAAACAGATACACCAAACTAATGCAGAGTTGGAAACTTTGTTGCGGTCTCAAGAATATGAACAATACTAGGGTTGGCTGGGTTTAGCTTATTATGGATTAGCTTAATTCTTAATTCAGTAAAAGCTAATTCCCAAGAGGAAATGGATTCCCGGTTCTATATATATGAGCTTTTGAGATGCTTGGACATGTGTTTCACATCCTAGAGTGCTAACCCAACATAATTATAAATCCTTAATGCTTATGAATTCAGCAGAATGGCGAACTCCTGAGCCACTCGATCACAAAAGAAAACTCCAAAATGCTCTTTCGACTTTTCAGAGATCATTCTACTTTCAGTGTGATCCGAATTTCTCATTTGAATTTTACAATACTGAATTTCTTCATCTTGAACACATGAAGCCGTATTTGTCCAAACTGGATAACTGGACTATTTTAAATGTAAAGATAATCAGTTTTATTAAATAACACTTGTCAATAATTTAAATTTACACAATTCAAATTCAAATAGTTTTGTCATTTTGTTAGCTCCATGCATACAAACAAAATGTTTTTGAACCAAGTCACGCACCCTGGGAGAAGTAGCAAAGAAGAGGAAAAAGGAGGGGACAGACCAGGACAGAGCCGAGTCAGGACTTAAACTCAGGTCACCCCTAAGCACATCTGCGCTACTTGTACAAGCTCTGTCCTCTGCCTTTGTATAGGCATTAAATGTGTCATATGTTTATCTGAAATATGTTGTTGTCCAAGCCACACTGATACATTGGTATTGTCATGTGCATAGCCCTTGTCTGACCTAGAGTTTCAAGTAAAAATAAATTTTAAAAATTATAACCCAAGGAAACACCTTCAGCCATGAGTACAGAGTTCTTAAAGGAACACGTTTCACAAATAGTCTCATTTTACAATTCACCTAGGGTTAAACAGTTGAGTTTTACAATTTTTGAATCCATTCAGCTGATCTCCTAGTGTGGCAAGAGCACTTTTAGCATAGATTAGCTTAAATCATTGACTTAAATAAGACCATTGAAAGGTTGCTATTTTGTAGGCTGATATTGCTAGGAACTATATTCATTCTGGTATTATGCTGCATTCACACCAGACACGTCAAGCGCGAGTGATTTACATGTTACAGTAAGTCAATGCAAAGACGCGAATAGACATCCTGCGGCGCCTCATTGGGTCATTTCACCAATGACCCAATTCGCACAAATAAAGCACCGCGAGTTGATCGTTTTGCGTGTTTGAATCCTTTGAGTTGGAAAATCTGAACTTCAGCACATATTCGCGCCATGGTAACCAATCAGGAACTTGCTCATGTATGTAGTGCCTGTTGTTGATGTTCCGAGGGGAAATCCTCTTGCTGACACCGGAGAGTTCATCAAACTGGGCTCGGCTCAGTCTGAAGCACTGCTGAAAGCCTCCATATAGTATCTGGAGAAGTTGATGAACTCCCAGAGATTCATCAGCACCTCTGAAAGGATCTAGTGGACTCAGACATGGCGCCAAACTGTTACACTGTTATTCAACTTTCATAAAGCACATAAAGCACAGCTACTATCTCAATAAAATTTATGTTAGCCATTTAGCAATGAAGCTAAAGTCACCAGGCAGACAGAAACCCTGCCCAGTACGCAAATCTGCTACTATTGTGAAGTGAATTTGATGCGCAAATGAAGTGAGTAAACTCAAAATGTTCATGTGTCTATTTATGCGTGAATAGCCTGTTTTATTCTGTTCCGCGTCTGGTGTGAACACAGCATAATGACTTTGCTGCAGTACTGTGGCTGGAGCAGGTGCAGTGATATTACGCCACACCTGAAAATAGTCCTTTGCTAGGTAACTAGTAACAGCCCTGTTTAAAATCATTGCCCCTGCTGAAGCTATGGTACTGCAGCAAAGTTCCTTGATTATTACGCTAGAATAAGAGTACAGTTTCTTGACTTATCAACCAAGAAAATAGCAACTTTTCATTCTTTGTTGGTCTTAGTACATGAGAGTAACTTAGTAACTACGGTAGTAACTTAGTAACTACAGTGAATAGTCAGGCTTTCAATAGGAAAATTATCAAGACTTTTTTTGAGCAGGATGCTAATGGTCTCATCCGGTGTGGTGAGAAATCGAGTCTCCCTCTGCAATCGAGTCTGCTTAGGACCCCTAAGGGATCATCTGTGGTGAATGCCTGATCAAAAGCTATTATTTTGATACCTTGTTGTGTTGTTAATCAAAGCTTCGTTAGCTTATTGTAGCCAGGAGGCTAACGGTAGAGCTATGATTATGCTAGCACATAAGCTAACTGGGCTAACTACACCGTATAAAAGAGAAATACTCATTTTCGTAACCCATGCAAGCCTTTAATTATACATATAAGTATATGAAAGGGTCCATATAATGCTTATACATGCCATTTTAATGGTGAAATGAAATTGTCACGCTTTTTACATTTATTTAAATTATAAACGTGGTTTTATATACTGTACTTTATAATTAGGCATTACAAACTGTACCTATTACAACTCCAGTTAAAACAATAGAATCACTCGGGGTCCTAAAGGCCAACCCAATGCTCAGGGGGGACTCAATTTCTCATGACATCGGTTTAATGATTTATGCTAAGCTAAGATAAAAGTGCTCCTGTCTAACTTTGAGATCTGCTCAATGGATTAAAGCAACTCTAGGTGACTTGTAAAATTAGTCTATTTCTAAAAAAAAAGTTGGCCCGTTCCTTTAAGATCCAACACATGAACCACTGTACAGTAATTTAACCCTACTAGGCTAAGGAGAGGGATTTATTTCAATAGTACTCATGATTACATTTGAGAGCATCTGACCTAAAGTATCACTGTTTTTATCCTTAACTGCTTTATATAGAGCAGTGAAATGAAATATCTCCAACCATAACAAGCACACACATTACTCTAGCGGTACAACATGTTCATTGCGTGTCTTTCAGGATAATTAAGACTGACCTACCTGTTCAGTGATGTATGGCTCCTGGAGTTACAGGTGTATGTACAGCCCAGTGAGAGGACGGTGACGCTGGCCTTAATTACCCTTGTGTGCTTCATACCAACAATGAGCTTGTTCCTCTTGTGCTTTATTTAGGAAACCAGACAGTATGAAGCAGAAGAATGCCTTCCCTCCTAACTTTATCCACTCTCTGGACTCCACTCATATGATGCTGACTTCACTGCATTGCCACAGGTGAAGCTCTGACTGTGGTTTATAGGCTACCGTGTCTTTTAACCTATAGAGCACAGGTGTCAAATCCAGCTTTAACCCTAATTAAACACACCTGATCAAACGAATTGAGTCATTGTTTGATACCTACAGGTACTGCTGCGGTCACACTAGAGTTTGTGCATGCGAAGTTCTGTTGTACGGTGCTGCAAAAAGGGGTGGGATTAAACTAGATGATTAGACATTAAAAAAAGCGAGTGATTGGTCCATATTTAAATTCCTGTCCAGAGAGGTCATGTTTTGATCTTCGATTGGTCTCACCCAGTCAAGTTATGCGATTTCGCAGGTCAGAGTTCACCAAGCTTAAACTTTCCAACGCAGTGAACTGTGAAACTTGTCGCACAAGCTTGCATTTCCGGTCTGACACAGTTACGTGCGTATGAATGGAAGTCTATGGGGAGAAAAGGGCAGTGTGACCGCAGCTTAAGTGTGCTGAAGCAGGATTGGAACTAAACTGTGCAGAGCAGTGGCCCTCCAGAAACAGGATTTGACACCTGTGACCTAGAGTGATTGCATTGTTAGACTGTTTAGCAAGAAATAACCAATAACATGCTAAGAGGTGGTTGCCTTATTTAATTATCATGACCTTTTTGTACATTCACTAATTGGACTAATGACATTCTGTTGTTTGTTTTAGCTTTGTCACATAAATATGCAAACAACATTAACCTGAATACCTAAATATAAAGGGTTTAGAGGGAACAGTATAACCTTTTTTGACAGTTGTGATTTGATTTTTACCAGTTGTGATTGATTTTCACCATTTTAAGAGTCTTTATTTGCGTTTATTTGATAAAACATGCTAAAAATAAATAGCAAAATAAAGCACTAGATTGAAAATGTTACTCATCAATTAATAATGCTTGTAAAATAATAATATTATGAATAATAATAAATATTTATTGTTCATTTGAATCAATATTAATAATAATTTAGCAATAATAACAGTAATAATAGTATTTTTCATATTATAATAATAAATAATTCATGACATTTAATTCTAAATGATAATGTTAAATCAAAATATTAACATGTTTAGTTGATGATAACAATAGTTTTAAATAATTAATAATTCCATTTTAGAATTTAATATATTCTAAATAATTTAATAGTTTTTTTTAAAGAAAAACAACATTATCTTGAACTGTAATAGTGACTTATGATTTATACATATATTTAGTAATGATAAATATTGTAATATTAATAATAAAAGTATTATTGTTGATAGATTTAGTATATGCATATATTTAATAGATACATGATACAAAATATTAACAGCAATATTCATTATTTTTATGACTATTATTATTACTATTAGATTTCTTAATATTGATAATAACAATATATTTGTATTGTTTTAATGTGGTATCTACAATTTCTCTTTTCTTGAACCCCCCAGGGCTGGCCTCACATTTGTGTCCGTCCATGACTGTTACTGGACACATGCAGTGACAGTAGACATCATGAACAAGGTATGTAAAGAACAGAGTGTTCCCTGCACTATGTTATCAATGTGTGTTCTCCAACACCAATGGCTGAGTGGCCCATGTCAGCTTTAATGGCCAGATGTTTGCGTGCTGAGTTCACCATATGTTCAATAACCATTCCTGTCAGCATGGGTTATTTCAGAGCTGAATGGCCAGAACTGCAGCATCTTTTTGGAAAGTTGCCATCAACTAAACTTACCTACAAACTTTTTTTTATATTTTATGAAATATAATTTGTTTCACAATTAACCTATCAGTGAGCCTAAAACAGAACTTCTTGTCCTCCATGCAACTCTGACTTACACACAAAAGTGTGACTTTTGCTACTTGTTTACACTACTTAAGCCCTGGTCAGATCACATAAATTTGTCACTATTTCAACACGATTTCCTTGACGTAGGGTGTTGTGGTGATTCGTAAAGAACAATTGGGCGTCGTGACACAAGATTCAGTCTTTTTTTTTTCATATAATGTGGCATACTTCACAACAAACAATTCCATGCCTGCAACGCCTTACAACACCATCGCAGAAAGTCTAGCATGTTTAATTTTTTTTTGTTCTTCATGACGAGTTCCGTCATGTGGGTGACACTGCAATAGGAGCACATCATTTCTCAGCTATCTCAGCAGGCGCTGCCGTTAATGAGCTGGTCAGGTAATCAAAGAACAGGCTGTATATTTACTTATGGGTGGATCACGGGTGGATAAGATCAATCATTAGTTATGCACATTTTATCTACCTTTTCTAAAATATTAGGGTGTTTTAAGCAGTTTTATCTGACAGACTGGCACAAATGTGCAGACATCTCCATTCTCACAACCAGTTCTCTCATCCTTCCAACAGAGTTTGCTCATCCGAGGTAATCTAGGAACATGTTTAGTGCTGCGAATACATTGTAAAAGCATTTCCTGCTTCAAATTTGTCATTAATAGTGAAAAAGGTTTAATATAGGCTCCTCTGAAACTGTGAATATTTTACTTTAATTTTATTTAGGCTAGATTATTATTTTATTTAACAAACCAACACAATTTCACGGCAATTCGTGTTTTGGTGCATAAAGCAGACTTGTTATGAATCGCATCACCTCAAAATTA
Organism: Danio aesculapii; assembly: GCF_903798145.1. Lineage (NCBI taxonomy): Eukaryota > Metazoa > Chordata > Actinopteri > Cypriniformes > Danionidae > Danio > Danio aesculapii. The sequence goes on along the minus strand of NC_079456.1, from coordinate 19,683,666 downwards.
TAGAATGAAATTCGTTTCCAAGAAAAATATACGAATTATATTTTTATTTGAACCCATCCACTATTCAACTGTGCGAGTGGATGAAAATAGCATTAAGTTAATGAATGTTACACTGTGATTTCTGTATCACAAATCTCAGTTATAGGGCTGCACGATTAATCAAAAAAAGGTTGCGATCCTGATTTGACTCTACACACGATCTTAATTCAGCCTTTGTAGGATTCAACCAATTATATTTTCAAGGTCAGGAGAGAAGCATAAAGGCGGTCACACAAGTCTTCTCATTGTTTTACATACGCTGCTCAGCAACATGGACACCTCCAAATGGTCTTAAAAGTGTTACATACTGTATTTATAAGGTATAATTCACCCCAAAATGTCATTTCTGTCTTAATGTAATGATGTATTCGAGGCCGCGAAATCACACGTGAGCTGACGTACTGTTTGTTTACCTCAGAGAGGACGCGCGCGCCCGCCATGTCTACTTTAGTGAACAGGACCTGCATAGGCTGTAAATAGCAGGTAATACAGTTGTAAATAACGTTCAGTTTGTTGCACAGATCGATTGTTTGAGAATCACATGGAAAAGTATGATTTGCAAGTGTTTTTTTTTTTTTTTTTTGAGTGACTGCAGACATGACATGAACGCACGCGGCAGTGAAAGTGCAACTGGCCCGCGCATAATTTCAATGATCACATTTTAGAGCTATGATTACGGCAAACGCTGTCTTTTCTTTCATAGCAAACACAAAGTGTTGTGTATGAAAATAAATGTTTACTGAGTCAGTATAACTACTCTAACCTATATGATGTTGAATATAATGTAAGAGGGAATCCGTGTCCATACAAAATGTAGCATTTTAGCCAACAATAGACCTACACATAGACCTGATATTATTATTATTGTTGTTTTACCATATGTTTGAGAATGTCAATAATAATAGCCTCCTCATATTAAGCTTTATTTTACATCTAAAGAATTGTAAGAAACTCGTGATTTTGATTTTAAACAAAAAAAATTGTGATTCTCATTTTAGCCAGAATCGTGCAGCCCTACTCAGTTATACAGTATATTTGCAGATTATGTCTTGAGCATCTGATTTTTTCCTCGCTGCTGATGTGCTTTCATTTTCTCTGTCTCACTCGCAGCAAGTTTAGGCCAAGGGAGTGTTTAATAAGCAACCCGAGCAGGAAAATATGAAATATTTAGATTTCAAAGAAAATATTTTACATTTACATTTACATTTAGTCATTTAGCAGATGCTTTTATCCAAAGCGACTTACAAATGAGGACAAGGAAGCAATTTACACAACTATAAGAGCAGCAGTGAACAAGCGCTATAGACAAGTTTCAGGTGTGTAAAAGTCTAAGAAGCAAAACATTAGTAGAATTTTTTTTTTTTTTTTTTTTTTTTTTTGAGAGAGAGAGAGAGAGAAAAAGGGCACAGTTAGTGGTATAGCCAGAGAGGCAATTGCAGATTAGGAAGGAAAGTGGAGACTAAACAGTTGCGTTTTTAGTCGTTTCTTGAAGACAGCAAGTGACTCGGCTGTTCTGATGTAGTTAGGGAGTTCATTCCACCAACTGGGCAGATTGAATGTGAGAGTTCGGGAAAGTGATTTCTTCCCTCTTTGGGATGGAACAACGAGGCGACGTTCATTCACAGAACGCAAGTTTCTGGAGGGCACATATATCTGCAGAAGTGAGAGCAGATACGAAGGAGCACAGCTAGAGGTCAAATATTAAAAAGGAATCATAAGTTTGATCCTATCCATGTCATAAGGAATGGCCTTTAAATAATGTAGTTATTAGTTGTCAGCAAGCATCAGTGTTTATTGAGATTGAAATAAGATATATATATATATATATATATATATATATATATATATATATATATATATATATATATATATATATATATTTTAAATTGAGATAAGAAATATTGTTATTACAGCACTTGTGACTGCTTTGGAAAATAACGCTTGTCGTAGATGTCACGGGATGAGTGATCAAGAAGGAACGTGTAGTCTGGCACATTTGTTACCCACGACAAGTCAAGATTTAATCAAGGAAAAAATCGCATGATCTGATGTAGTGACTTTCGTAACCGACAATAAAAATCATGTGGTCTAACCGGAGCTTAATTTAAAATGAGCTGAAACAACACACTTGTTTTTTTCTTTAATCCACTTAAATTTGCGAAGACGATTAAGTTAACATAAATGATTTATGTTGGGACAACAAGAAGGAATGGTGTGGATACCAGCATTTTTTACAATGTGTACATCATAACTTCACAATCAAACTGGAGTCAGCTACAATATTCCCTTTCAGTTCAGTAAAGAAAGTAAATGCCACATTTTGGTAAGTCGTTTCCAGAACCTTTTCGTTTGCTGTTCCTTGCTGGTGGAATGATCTTCGCAATCCTATACAGACTGCTAAATTAAAAAATAAAATAAAATAAAATTATCTTTCCACTGAACTCTTCAAAATAAACATTTTCTTGGTTATTCTGTGTCTAAAATATATGAAAAAATCATCTGGGTTACAGCAGATGTATTTGTTTGTCCAAGGTAGCAACAGCAACCAAGTGTAGGTTCATTTGTTTTAAACCCAAAACCGAAAGAAATAAGGAATCCATTCAAAGTGCAGGTTATGTCTTCATTATTGCTACTTTACATTCACCTTCATTTGTTAAGTTTCACCTCCACACTGCCGAACTTCTGAAGCTTAATAACTCCCGTCTATTCCCTTAAACCACATTGAGCTGTCTGAATTGAGACTTTTTTATCGTTTCCCATCCTCCTCTCCTTCAGTAAGTGCTCTATTGTCTGCGAGTCTTTCTCTGACATGCTTTGTGGCCGCAGATTCCTCTTAAAAAGGGAAAGTTGAGAATGAAGAGAGGAGAGACGTCTGAGACGAGTCTAGGAAAGGAGAGGCGAGAGGGAGATAGCATTGAAGTGTGGGTAATGATTGACTGAGTGCTCTTTGTCGCTCCTCAGGTGTGCCGTGAACAGTTTGTGGCTCTGCATAGTCAGCCTATTCTAGAGGAGCTGTCCTGGTTTCTCCTGCAGAAATATAGCAGAAGACCTCCGTAAGTCCCTTTGTGGTATTCAGTGGTATTTAACTTCTGCCAAGTTGCAATGATGCACTGTTGTTCGACTTCACCTCATAACAAAATAGTACAGTATTTTCCTGTTTATGGCCAGTAACCGATAAATGGCTGATATTGTAATTCTATACTCTTAAAAACATAAAAAAAACATTTTTATCATTATCATATTTAAAATTATTATTGTATTTTTAATTAGATATGAAGCATTAGCAAATAAATGAGTATTTTCACAATATATCTGATAACCGATAAATGTCTGGTATTTTAATTCTGTACACTTTAGAATATGTATACATTCTAAAAATTAAAATAATTAGGATTTAGAATCAGACATATGCTGATAAAATTAAAACTTGATTACATGAGACGAGACTCATGGCCAATATTTTACATGTATACTTACATCTATCTATATTTTACATCTATACTACACCCTAAATAAATAGTAGTATATATATATATATATATATATATATATATATATATATATATATATATATATATATATATATATATATATATATATATATATATATATATATATATATAAGCTATATCACACGAGTACACGAGTAGCAGTGCAATGTGGCTGTATATAGGCACTGGTGGGAGGCGTGTGTTGGCTCGAGGCCACAGGCCAAGTGCCTTAGTGTCCCAACAGTGATTATATACAGCCATATCGCACTGCTATGAGTGTGATATTGTGCTTCTATAACAGTTTGACAGCATAATTGTGTATATAAAAAAGAAAATCAAACACTGAGTGTCTAAAAATCCTCTTGGATAAGGAACTAGTTTCTTCCGCCATTCATTCACATCTGCAGCTGACGTCAGAACAGCAGAAACCTTTGGGACTTGTAAACGTCATTTTAGAGCTAGTATTTGAATGATTCTCTAGCGTAATGTCTAAAGTGATGACAAAACAGATGATTTTGCTCTCATTTTAAGATTATAAGGCTGAACGGCATGAAATGCCATCAGTCTAGCGACATTTCCCACTATTTCGCTGTTACAATTGGGATATCACAATAATTAACCCCTAAAAAGCCAAAACAAAGCAAATACTACCAGAAATGATGATGAGCATTTTTAAATGTAATAGCTGATATGAGTGATATTATTAATCTATTTAGCTTTTGTTACAAATGAAAGCAAAAAACTTCTAAACAAAAACACTAAAAACTTGAATTAAATAGACTGTATGCTACATTTTCATTTAAAATCTACAATTATTTAACATCCAACTTTTGGAAATAATTTATCAATATTGGTTAATTTGCAAGTCCTGACCAATATCACTACATGCTTGACAGTAAAAAAAAAAAAATACACTAAAATAATGATATGAGAAAATCATTAAACAAATACTATATGTCCTCAAAATGGATTTAGAGAAAACAGCCAATTAAATATCCAATATGCGCACATACAATAAATATCATCTGAAATGGTTCCTATATAATTATGCATCTCTGTGTACAGCTGTTTTTGTTTTGTTTATTCAAATTGTGACATGTTCTGTCATCATGGTTCAATTTATTTTTCAGTTTTTTTTTTGTTTTTTTGTTTTTTTTTCCCCTAACAGCATTGGCTCCAAACCAAAGAAGTTACAGGAATACTACACACTAATGAAAGTGTTGTCCAGTGTTCCTCAAACAGGTGAGTTAACTCACAGCCGTCACTTTCTGATGCGCTTTCATGCTCATCTGATTGACAGCTTGCCAGGTTTAATACAGCTTTTTTCTGTTGCATAAGAACACACCGTCCTGCAGATGCACACATGTGGCTTTATGTTCATCAGCAAGATAGATTTCATTAAACTGATGACAATTAATTCTGTCAACTGGTTAATCTGTTTACGTAATACTGGCCGGGAGGATGCAAACCACTGGACAGCATGGGCACATTTACAGCAAAACCATACACATCTGGCACATCAAAACGCTGATTCAGCAGGGACAGTACTGAGGGACAGCATGTTAAAAACTCTATAAAATTAAGATGATTCGTTCATTGCGTAAATTAGGGCTGCACAGTATATTGTTTCTGCGGTGATATCACAATGTCTGTATTCACAATATTCACATCACTTTATCTGCAATGTCAAGTGTGACTTATTGTGAACCAGGACCTTGTAGATTAATGCCTAAGTTTGACTATTGGGGATTTAAAGTGTATTAATTGCATTTATTTTTTTCTGTCAAACATATCAAGTGAGTTAAAGCATTCAGGCACAAGAAACATTAACAAAGACTAATTAAATATATATTTTTTATAGTGAAGACTACCAAGTGTCATTTTACATTAGATTTATAACTATTTGTGTCCAACTGCCACAATTGGCCCTTTCCACTGAGTGGTACAGTACGGTATGGTTCAGTGCGGTTTTATGTCCGTTTCCACTGTCAAAGGTACCAAAAAGCTTTTGGGTACTTTTTGGGTACTTTTTCCAAAGGGTACCTAGCACAACAAAAGGGTTTTAATCATTTATGTTTTGAACTTGATTTTAAAATCACCCCAAACATTCTGAAATAGTGAATTCTGTCGCCACTGGCTTGCTTGGTTTGGGACTTGTGGAGCTGCGCATCGATGGATTGAGGATCGAGGGCTGCACAATAATTTTTTTACGATATTCAGTTGAAGTCAGAATTATTAGCCCCCCTTTGAATTGGTTTTTCTTTTTTAAATATTTTCCAAATGATGTTTAACAGAGCAAAGAAATTTTCACAGTATGTCTGTTAATATTTTTTCTTCTGGAGAAAGTCTTATTTGTTTTATTTTGGATAGATTAAAAGCAGTTTTTAATTTTTTAAAAGCCATTTTAAGGTCAATATTATTAGCCCCTTTAAGCTATTGTTTTTTTCGATTGTCTACAGAACGAACCATCGTCATACAATAACTTGCCTAATTAACCTAGTTAAGCCTTTAAATGTCACAAAAACTAAAAAATCTGTTATTAAAAATGAGTTATTAAAACTATTATGTTTAGAAATGTGTTAAAAAAAATCAACATGAAATTAAACAGAAATTGGGGGGGGGGGGGGAATAAACGGGGCTAATAATTCAAGGGGGCTAATAATTCTGACTTCAATTGTATATTGCAATATTAAATATAATTTCACCAGATGAAATCAATAGGTCTGTTTGGAAAGAAGTCATACTTTTATATGC